>NC_085089.1:6149051-6264051 GCF_963422355.1 Corticium candelabrum | reverse complement strand
TGTCTTGAAAGTATACTATCATCTAATCATCTTGTAGCTTATGTCTCTGGCTTTTCTGAAGAAGTTAGGCAAGAAGAACGATATACTTACACAATTTTACTCTATGTACCCCTTCAATTAATTAGCTACACAAGGGCTATGTTTAGGCATTAAATTACTGACAGTTATCGACAGCTTAAATTAAACTGTTAGGCCGGGCAGACTTGATTCACTGACAGTGAGTTTACAGTAGGGGTCTCCGTGAGAGTTCACGTGTGCACTACGCCCATCCAAACACGGGGAAACACTACAACAAAACAAGTTTTATCAATACAATAGTATGCAACAACTTTGATAGTGAACCATTCAGAGAACAGTCAACTATTATTAGTGCAACTCAGTCAGTGTCCTGACAGTGGTAATATTTTATGGTAATATTATATAGTAAATGGGAAAATCTTAACAAATAATGACCGACTGCCCGCATGTCTTGGTGGAAAAGACTAGATGATAAACTGTGAATCAAATTTGCTTGACAGAATAAGCTAGAGTTGCATTGCACTTCCATGCAGAATCAATGGATGCATTGATTTAGACAATAAGCCTTGTTGGCAGCTAGTCATAATAGCATACTGTAACTACAAGCAAAGGTTTGGCTTTAATTTGATTTTATGTTGATTAGGCCTGCAGTTGATACTGCAAGAGGTCCAAGTTACTGCAATGGCTTCTACAAATTTAACATGAATTCATTAAAGGTACTGTTGCATGGTACTGCCGTGCATTAAAGCGCATGCGCCTATATGTGAGTGTTATGAACCAGTGCGCCCATACCTCGCTTGTTTATGAGGTTTCTTGGCCAGCTATATCTCCACGTAGCAGAGTGATCGAGCTAGTACAGACAAATGTTGGAAATCTAGAGACAGAATTAGAGTAAAATTCTTGGAGGGTATGGTATCAATTGCTGTCTGTCAACAACAGGAAACTTCTTTGTTTATAACATGTACTCTTTCGATTACGTCAGCTTCTAGAAGAGTTCGTATCTGAAAAAGAGCGCAATTTCAGCAGCATCGATGATGACGACAATGATGACAGTGACGACGTTGGAAACTCCTAGATCGATATTATTGATGAAGACACAATCACTTAGCTAACGATTATGACAGTATTTTAGACAAAAGCTACCTAGAGTAGTAGGTTTGATAGTCTGAACATAATTCTAGTCAACACAACACTTGATCAAATGAATTTCTGTTGTTCACTTGGAGGTGCATGCACTTCTATCTTTATCAACTAGTCCTATTCTTGAAAGAGCCTGATTTCACTTATAGGCACATGCGCTTTTATGCACGGTAAAACGGTAGTGATTTTGAAAGTATGTGTACACTGTTTGTGGTAATGTAGGATTTGCTGTCCGAACTGAAGTATGATTGGCCCTCTGTGTTTGCTGACTCAAGTGACTACAGTTTCTGGTAGGGATGTGCACAAGTCGAGCTGACTTTTTTTGACATTTTCAAGTTTTGTTAGGAGACATGAATGAAGGAAACATGGAACTTGTGCAATGTCAGTGGACTTTTTGAACAATGAACATGATTTTTTGAAACTGTCATATCAATTCACAGAAGTTTAAATATTTACAAGTAAGCTTAACAGTTTATTCATTTCTCAGTTGCGGGTAGTTACAAGTGACTCTTATTTCAGTGCTCTTGTCAACGTAGGAATTGTTCCATCAGAGACCGATACATATGACGTAGACAAGATTAGTTTTGCTATTACTGCTGCGTATGGTGTTAAACCAATGCTTTTGTGCGGCTTTAATGAGGTGTGTGTGAAGTGTGCCCTTACTCTGAGTATGAATTAATTAGTACGTGCATGAACGTAACTGTCTTTTTGTTTAGTCAATTGGGCAGTTTTTGTCAGAGATCCACTTGTGTATGGACAAAACTCTACAGCTTATTGACTGTAGCAGCTTTGCCTATGTTTATTCTGCTTGTCAACCTGAAGAGTCAGTGAAGTACATAACATCTTTCTGATGTACAGTTTTGATGTGTGTGCTATGGATGCATTGAACTGGTTTTGTTTCGATGTAAAATGTGATGTATCCGTACATGTTACTTTTTTTGTTATAGTATGCTCATTCTAACAGCGGTCTTCCTTGTCAGCAGTTATGAACTCAATATTACAAGTGCAAGTTGTAACTCAAAATTAGACTGTCAACCGGCCACAATGTGAATACAGTGTGACCGTGACCTCATAAGGAACTTATAGCATCAGAAATGAAATGGTGAACGTCCTGATAGGCAGCAGGTATGTCACATCTTCACTAAAATGTTATGGGGGTGTACTGTGGCCACTGAATGGATCCAATAGTCCGAATGGATCCAATAAAATGGATTCATAGTCAGTTCACGTACTCTACACATCTTGTAAAGTCCACTCTCACTCTGACTTTTTAGCATTTCTTGCTGCTCTAGAATTTACTTCAATCGCCACAGTGCTGGTCTTTAGTGTAGATAGGAATCATTGGTTTAATTGTTTGTAATTAATACTGCAATGAAAGTAAAGCAGGGATGTGTCATCAAATTGAGTAGCAGAACCAACCATCACTCTAAGTAGATTGATTTCTTTGTTGCATACCAACTCAGTTACTGATCGACTTCAGTAAAATAAAAACTAATGAAACACCTGTAGTTACGGTGTTATGTAGTGAACCTTGACATCCCAACTTTGAATTCAGAGGTTTGAAAAGGCACTGACATTGTAGAACATTAGTGTTGATCTTGAAGACTTTTGAAGATAGTCTTGTGTAGCCAGACTCTTCTCCGCCTCATTATGAGAGCTTGTTTTTTAAATTAAAATGTGCTTGGGTTTGGGCTTGTTTTTAAATTAAATTAATGCTGCATTTACTTATCAAGTTTTATGAAATCAGATTGTCTAACATTTCTTGTCATTCTGCTCAGACAGGTGCAACAGTTGGTGCATGACGCAGTTGCTTGTGGCAACTGAATTTTGATCTGGTTACACGTATGCACACACAGCTACTTTTGCAGCCGTAATACATAGTGGCTGCTGGGTCAGTAGAGTTCATCATTCAATTGCATTGAATGATGTGCATCCAATTGGGACTGTAGGAAACTGACATGCATGGTGAACATGAGGTTGTTAGCACAGCAAAAATAGATTGGCAACATCAGTCGGTCAACGAACTCATCAACTGCATGTATCATATATATTAAACAATACATATAAACTCAATCTGAGTAGATAAATATTCTTAGAGTTTGACTACTTTTTAGTATGAAATGCTTCATCTAGAATTCAGCAGTTGCTCCAAATCTGGGTTACAAACGAGATGGTGTTGAATGTTTACCATGGATGGACTGACATAACTTGTTGTAGCTTTCCACTTTCAGTACCAGCAGTCACTTCCATTGTTATGTTACCCGGTTGCATAGAACTCTACCAGATCTGTGAACTCTCAAAACACCTAGTACAAACCAAGAAAATACACTGCTTCAAAACTAAAGTATATTGACAAATACAAATAGCAGCTCCCAAAACAGCTAACAGAAAATATAATGCAATAATAAGATGAAGTGCATGAGGTTATGTAACTTATATTGTCTAGTCTTTTGTACAATGATATGTGCTACAGTCAACACATAATTATGAATAAAAATGCTTTAAAAATGCTCTTACTACTTGTTTTGATGTATATACCATGTTCTGTATCTGTATGTATTGCTGATTACTTAATTATTATTGCTTATTAGCTTCCTAGCCTGCTTGGTTTAAAGGTGTTCTACTTTAGTATAGTAGCAAATATGAAGTACATATATGACAGATTACAGGGACGCAGCCCATGCAGCTGCACACTTGGGAAAGGCATTGATCATCAGCAGTGGGCATATAAGTTTGGGCATGCGTGGTTTACTTTAGAAGTTAGGGTATATCTTCAACTTGTCTTATAGCTATCATTGCTTGTCTATAGCTATCACATGTCTATAGCTATTAATGAATTAATGTACTTACAAGCAACCTGTGTCAGTATCGAGACAGTTTAGGTGCACGCCCATTGTCTAGATAAAGCATGCATGATCGAGGTTGTCTTGAAATACCCTATATGCATGCCAAACAATTTTCGTCTAACAGTCTTGCAACAATTAATGCACACTCCAGTACTACATAGCTATATAGGGGCATTGTCTCACAAGCATGTGGCTCTACCAGTAGTGGAGGCTAATAACAATCAAATTTACTGCCAACTGTCACAGATACAGTACACCTAGCTATCTCTATAGCGACAATCACTATAGCAATATGATGGTTTTAAAGATAGATTTTAATAGAACCAAATCAATAAACTACAGTAAAACCAGTTATATTTATAACAATATTGTTATTATTGTTGTTATTGTTTTTCAATGCAACAACTTTATTTGCAGACAAGAGTGTACAAACAGCAAAGTCAAATCATGTCCAGCTATATATGCTATTTGCTTTACTAAAAGATATTGATTCTGTTCGTTGTATAATCATTGTTGTTGCACACAGAAATCTGGTGCAAGTACATACAGAGTACACATACACACAAACAATTATATTACTACTACACTAGTACATATACATATTAGAGTTAATTAATCTACAGAGAATACCATGCAGCATCAATTCTTCCGTTCTTTTTTTAGGTGGACTGTACATGTTTTGCATAGGGTGTTGTGTAGACATGCAACTCGATCTGTACAGGTGAGATGAATATAAGCTTGTAATTAATTAATTAAGGCTCTGAGCACAAAAATACCTGGTATTTTGAAGGCTTCAGTTAATTAACTTAATTAATTAGTTATAAGGCGCCTTTGGCAATAACAATTATTTTTCAAGTGCGCCTAAACTAACTACTAGAGTCTTCCATCATAGGATGTATAGGTCGACACTGAAGTGTGTGAAGATTTAGTAGACACGCTTTTCCCATTCTGCTGGAGGGGCTGTATGGACCTAAAAAATTTAAGCGCTGCCTTACTAAGGCACTATCCAGAGGGATTGTTCTAGGGGCTATAATAAAAATTAGGTCACCTAGCCAGCTCGCAGCCGTTGATTAGACATGGCTATCTACGCATGCGTAAGACAGCGAAACCCGGATCTTTTGGTTAAGTGTAGAGTTACTACCCTCCTTGTACAATCCTTCCGGCGGCAACTTCGGAATGAAAACGACCATTTGTCTCTAGTATGCATCTTTTTGCTTCTGATACAGTTTGTGAGGCGTCATTCAAGCGTGATCGCAATGATTTGTTTTAGTAGTCTCGTTTCCTTTCTGTTTCTCTATGCATACCATTGCAACGGCAAGCCGTCGTCATTCGACTTCTTTCTGCTTGCTCAACAATGGCCACCAGTCATTTGCACGGTAATGTTTTTTGCTGTCTAGTTTTGACATCGTTTAATTAATAATTAGGTCTTCTGTGACGTAGGCGAATCCTGACTACAGGTGCAGAGTGCCTCCAAGTTGGAATTCGAATGCAAGATGGACTATACACGGTTTATGGTGAGTGCATATTGGTGTACGAACTAGTTTACGTGTACACAATAGTGTTCGGCTTCTAGCTAGCTAGGGTAAACTCGCCTAAACGTGGACACCCTTCAAAGTAATTAGTATGGCTCCGATCAGAAGCCTTACCACAACCTCATTTAGAAACGCAATTTACCCTCGGCCCTTGGTGTTCACGCAGGCTCACTCTCCAGTCTGTAGCTATTCGTTGAGATATTATTCAACTAGAACGTGACGTCCTAAAGAGGTTGATATTAACGCTACTAACTCTAGTGGTAGGGTGGACAGCGGCGTTTTCGAACGATCTATTACGGTAAACATGACCGGAACTGGAAGCTACGCTTGCAACGAGCTTTTCGCGTCTTCTAGACGTCTATGCAGTCTGGACAGCTCTAGAATTTGCTAGGTTCAGGAACCTCATCGCGCATGGCCCACCCGAAGTGGAACCAACGGCTACAGTCGGGATTGTCGCTGCCTATCCATCCTTCTTTATCTTTCTTTGAGTCTTGGTAGTACGATTGACCGTAACTGCTACAAAAGGAGTCATTCTCGTCACTGCTGCGACGCTTGAACCAGCCACTCCCATTGCAAACGTTGTCTTGGACTTCCCTGATAGTAGGCGAGTTTCTTGACATTGTAGCTTTCCTTCCTTTGCCATTTTCTGTACGTTTTTAACCTTCAGTTTTCTATAAATCCATCTGCAGTGAGGATTTCACCTGCATGAGATGGCAGCAGCCGTCTGTCTCTTGTGTTCTGTCCTTGTGTTGGATCTGAGTCCTGTGCTGCAAAGAGATGTGCAAAAAGTGGCGTATCTTTCTCTGCATGGGTGTACGTTGAGGTCTAGAAAGTCTTACTATGCAACTTCCCAGGCCCACCCACTTTTGATTACAAGTTTCTCGATTCTAGCCGCTGCTCATAGAGGTGAATAAAGAAATCTGCATGGTGTACAGTAGAGTAAGGCATAGGCTGTGCAACCAACGTACAGCGGTGATTGCTTGCATTGAATATGTAACGCTGCACGATTGTTCTGATTTCGCAGTGGCAGGATAGTCGAGGCTACTGTCTAAACATACGGAAAAAAAGTGAGACAACGCGGCGTCAACTGGAAGAGCGTCCTGTCCCGAGAAGGTACGACGCAGTGCTTGCTACTACAACAAACCGCATCGCGGTTGATGACCAATTCGTTCTGTGGTAAGAAGTGAAACTTCAACTGTCCACCTTTAGGCGGTGTCCACGTTTAGGCGACTTTACCCTAATTAATTATCAATCGAAGAGGCTGGAGAGCTTGTAAAGTCTGTCCCAGCATTAAAGTCACAACCGAAAATGGGCAGCTGAGGGGCCACTTTGGAAGATACGGGATTGATACGGGCATCATTGCATAGCTCTTGATTCCCTTTATTCAATTATGGCAACGTGTTGTTGATAGGGTGTATTAGAGAGGAGATACAGCACACTTTAGAAATATAATGAGATAGAGGGTGGAGTTATGTCAATCAACGTTCTCTAAATGCATAGCTTGCCAAATTAGTTTCAACTCTTTAAGATAAAGACTGTAATTGAGACTGAAGTTGATACTCTAATGGACATATAAATTAGCTACCTGCTGTTGCTACACCCTGTACAATACCAAAGGTCAACAGTTAGTCACTTTCTGTATCGCTAACAGTTACTTCAGACTCAGAGCTCGAGGTGTCGCCATGGCCTACTTCTATTACCATTCGCTCAACTAGGTCGTCCCTCAGTCCGTCTACTTCCCAATAGTGTTTCTCCACCTTTTCTCGTACATGTTCCACACAGCCAGCCCATCGATCTGGTGTGACTTCCAGCATTCCTTCTCTGGCAAGTTGCAAGATGTTCTCCATAGTAAAACCACTGATCCCTGTATTCTTTCTAGCTGCATAACCTTTGACTTGTGCCCATGCGAGCTCTATAGGATTTAGTTCACAGTGACCAACAGGGAGACGCAAACAGCAGTGTCCCTTTTCTTGTGCAAAGACGTCTGTTTGGTATACAGAAACAGGATTGGTTGCCCAAATTAAGAAATATAGTTCAGCTTTTAACATCTTCTTTTCATGACGAATTTTATGCTTTGCAAGCCAGTCTAACATATCCTGTTTTCTGCTTGACTTGGTTGGTATTTTTTCAACAACTGCGTTGTGGTACTTGGCATTATCCAACACAATCACAGATCGAGGTGGACAGTTTGGTAACAGCTTCTCTCTAAACCACTCCATGAAATGTAAAATATTCATTTCGTTGTGATAATCGCCTGAGTCTCTTTTGCCAACAAAAATCAGTTCAGCTCCATCAATCCACCCTTGCTCACAACCTGCATGAAGGATTATGAGTCGTTTTCCTTTACCACTAGGAATCTTGAGGCCACCTTTCCCGTCATAGTCTGTCCAGCATTTTGTCACTGTATGGTGCTGATTTAGCCATGTTTCATCAAGGTAGATAATAGGCCTACCTTCTGATCGAAATCGTTTGATTTCTTTCAGGTATTGGGCTCGTGAGGCCACAATGCGGTGCTGTTCGTATAAACATTTTTTTCTGTTCATAGTTTTATGTCGAAAGCCCATTCTGCTAATGATCCTATGCAAACTTGCCCTTGAATATGGAAACTCCTCTTCTTCTACTAGAGCAGCATGGAGTAGTGTTAATGTGGGGAAGACTTTGTCAGTGTAGAATTTATGAATTCTTCTCCTGATTACAGCCTCTTGAAAATTGTCTGTGTACTCTCTAACTGGTCCACTGTGTTCTTTTCTCCCTCTCTTCCTTGGACTTTCAATATGTTCCTTATCTCTATGTTCTCTGCAGATTCTGTAGATTGTTCTCTGGTGCATCCCTGTTGCTTCTGCTACTCTCTGGATCGGTTTGTCCAGAAGGATGGGGCCATCCTCCTTTTCTTTCACAAAGAAATCTCTCACGGAAAGCACAATTGACTTTTCTATACTTCTTATATGTCTTCCTGATTGTGTTGCCATTGGAAAATAGATAGAAATTGCTGGGTTTTTTATAGGCAATGCGTGGGACCTCCAAATGGAATCTCTGGTGACTGCTATAAACTTGTTACGTCACCTGCACTACACAGTCTGTTTCCGGTTTGGATACTGTTATCATTTTGCTTCTGAAAATGCATCTGAGTTCTGATTGACTGCAGACTACTAAGTTAGAACTTGGACTGTAACAGTTATGGGGCTTATTGAGTTCCAACCAGCCGCGTAAAAGAAAATGCGTTGCAATTGTTTTTACACAGCTGCAAAGGACAGATGTCCGCTAATTAGGCAGGCCCTCCCAAGTTGCACACCACATACATCTACTGAAGAACTTCTTGTAGCCAAGCTACTGTAGCTAAAAGATTTGGATGTTGTGGGTACGTACAGGGAACACTTACTTATCTAGTACCTGTGTTAGTTTACCTGGAGGGGATAGTAAACTGAGGCTAACTGGATCTATAATTGATTGTTGCAACAACATTGCATATGGTCCTTACAAGGTGCAGGGTTTCCTCAGCCACTCCCAAGTTACTCCCCCAAACCCGTTATGACTTTAATTCTGAGACAGACTTTAGTCCATTGGCTAACTACGAGAAATGAAGTTTCATTGCCCCCATCTCGCAAGGAAGGTTTTTAGTAGCAAATGCTAGACGAAGTACTCACTGACTAATTTCGATTTGTTGCCACTTTCAAAAGCGGTTCGTTGTAAGACGATCTAATCGCCTCGAGTGTCCAGTGCGTGCATACGGGTCTCAACGTTGTTTTTCTTTCTCCCACAGACGTCTGCAGCATTTTTCAGTTGTACATTGACTAGAAGTATATACTATAAGCAGAATGGAATAGATTAGTGTCACTAAACTAGAGCTAATGGTGTCTTCCAGTCGGCGTCTAATGGCAACATACGGGCAACTGTGACCCAGATGTGGGTGCAGTTACATTGACGTATGGTTTCTATCGACTGGTTTCTTCTACTATACATGACCTCACATACTACTAGATGATCTTTATCATTAAGGCTGTGTCTCCACTTGTTGCTCTTTAAACTTGTTTAACGTTAAACACGTTTAGACTCTAAACATGTTTAGGAGACAGTGTCTCCACTTGTTCATTTATTCTGAGCTATTAAAAGAATTATCCGGGACTTTGTTGTACCGCGCGAATTCGTTTCTTGTGCACCAGACAGTCGAAGATTATCTTCTGGTCGTCTGAAAACCATCAGAGACACGAGTCTCTGTCTTTGCTGAAATCATTCTCTCCTGACCCTCTGCATCAGTCTACGCACTCTCTGACATTGCCTAATTCTGTCTTCTTCCAATAGTCTCCAAAGAAAGAAAAAAAAGCAGCGTGAAAGAACTAACATCCATTGTCGTGGAACGCGCATTTCTATCATGTTAAACCTAAACCACTTTCGTTAAACTACCTGAATCATGTTTAGCAAAAGCTGTTTAGGTTTACAGGAAAACAGGTTTAACGCTAGTGAAGACGCAATTATTCTTAAACATGGTTAGACTTAAACATGTTGTAAACATGTTTAAGCCCTAGTGGAGATGCGCCCTAAGTTCGAATAGTAATTGATGAATTTTTCAAATTTTGTATTGATGTTCACCACGCGCCGTATGTTATTTCTGCGGTCTTAAATTACTGCGATTTGAGAATTGAGACAAAAATTACTGTGAAGTAAAAAAATTTCTGCGTTCCAACAAGGAATTATGACAGTTATTAGCTAGAGACTTAGGACCGCTTTCTTGGTTGCTTTCTACTGGTATCTGTGCCTTGTTGTTCATCGCTTTGCTGACTAATCACGTAGGCTACATCGCGGTTTGCTTTGCAAGTAGCTTCATCTCCGAAGTCATTCTCTGAAATAGCTACCTATGCTCATGCCAAAGCGACCTTCTTGCACACGGCATTATAAATACACGTGCAACACATTTCAAACTACTGCGCAAGTGACCGAACATACAGTGACTGCCTGGGACTCCAAGAATAGGACTAAATATTTTCGAATTTTATTTCTGCGCTTTGTTATTACTTCGAAGTAGTCACAGAACTATCATGCATGATCGCAGAAATATCATGATCGCAGAATTATCATGATCGCAGAAATAACCGGTTATATACCGGTATGCATTCATACGGTATCTCCATGTCGGTGCTTCACGAGTTGGTTATTCTTTTAGTACATGCATGAGCTGTCAACAGACTAACTGTAGAATCTTGTTGTCAAAGCTCACTTTTCCGACCTGTAGATCGTGCCTCGAGTCAGAGATATTTCTGACTTCTACAGTTCTCTAGGCGAGGTATGGACGCAAATCGTTGTGAGTTTAGTTTGGAAATTGCTAGCAACTTTCTAGTGTGAATGTGAACGTCACGCTTTATACAAATGAACATGCATGGCAGTTTTGATTTCAGATTTGCAGTAGATCTGTTTCGTAACACTGCTTGTTGCATCACTGTCACTAACTAAGGACGTAGAGGCGACCAGCGACTTGTGCGAAATTGCTTTCGAAGAGCCTCCTGTGAAGAAAGCACGATCGAGCTAACCGATGTATGTGTAAGTCATATATAGACTCTAAAAGCTTGGCCCTGCATGTTTGCTTGGTCATGATTGAACTGATGGAGTTTACACTTGCATGCTTCCTGGTCGACATTTCTGAATGCTGCCAATATAGCTAATTATTAGAATTCTAGCTAGCGGAGATGACAATTCAGTACGTATTAAGTGGACGAGCCAGAAGGAAATTACCATACCTTATACTTGCTACCAAACGTATATACATACAAACGTATATACCTTGGTCGTTTTACTGCATCAAAGATAGCTGACATGCACCGTTATACTGCAACACCTGTTGTTGCTGCCAGTCCCTCTGCATGTCATCAATTATGGACTTCCAGAAGTATATCCATTAATGCGGCAAAGGGATTCACTGGTAAGCGTACCGTGCATGTCTGTTTGTGACGGAGGATCGCAAAGCAAAAGGATCTAGAGAACAGACGAAAATTTGAGAAATTGTCCTACAGTATGAATATTAATTAAGAAAGCTGGAGAAATGATTCACAAGGCTGCTGAAATCAAAGGAGACGATAAGACTGCACTTCTCACTCGCACAGTGATCGACTTCGTTGCTCGTGAAAGTTGTTACTACCTGTAGTACCATGAAAGCTGTCATTCTAAAATTATAGTTACGTGCACAAGCACCATGTGGATGCAATACTTTAAAGCTAAGAAAACAGAAAGATGACTCGGATGTACATGCAGAAACTTGGCAACCGTAGATGTTGACGCGATTGCAGCACGGCTCAATGCACCAGTGACCTGCAGCTGTCATCGGATCTTTTATTGCAGCCTTAAAATTACATTAACAACTTTGGTAGATCAAGTCAAAAAGCGAAAACAAAACTAATCGCAAGATTGATTCACAAGACTAGCACGAGAAAGTCTGGTGACGAGGCTAGATTCTGGGATTATGAAGATGAGCATAGCAGTCTACTACTTTGACTGATAAGACCAGGAGAAGGCTGGCATCAATTTGCATGGTTGCCCCGGCCTGGATTGCTCGTTTTGTCAAATTTTCATGCAGAAGATCGAGGTGCGTAATATTACAGCAGAAGTCTGGACAGACTGCTCTGACAATTTGATGTCGTTACTAGAATACCAGCATGTTTTACGAATAGATTAGAGTTAGAGATGAAGAATTGTAATGTTAATAGTATAAAGAACGCACTTTAATCCGTATTCTAGTTGGCCTTCGTGTGAATTCGACTGTTTCCTACGTGAATTTGACCATTTTGCAAAGAATTCGCATGAACGAATGACCATTTAATAGTTTGTCAAGACACAGCAAACTTGGGTCAATTTCAGCTTAATTTCGCCAACATTCCGGGAAAAATTCACCTGTGTTACCGGGGGATTCAACACGGAGTCATCACAAACTCACACTAAAATTTAATGTGAATTCACAGTAAATTCACACTACTGTTTAGCAGTGGGATATATCTAGTGAATGCCACATGCACAATATAAATTGGGCAGATGCAGAGGTATGAAAGTTCGATGCTACGGGAAAGTTGCTGCAAATTTCTTGGAATGGGACACTCGGTTACATTTTCATTTGTCTTCAGCGGGATATTAACGAATTAGCACATTCCAGTTTATTCGAACACACGCCCATACCAGTCATTTGAACTGAATCCACACGGAATATGTCGATTTCTACCAAAAAATTGCACATGACATGTCTACACAAGTTCAAACTGAGTCTTCCGTCATAACACTACAGTACTCTGCCCGTAAGAAGGACGGGTCATGTATCTAGTTATCTCTAAAACCAAATGTGAAGTTTTTAAATCTCAACATTGCTCATCTTTCATGACATTTCAGTGAGTCATGATGATTCGATTTTTGGGGTATACTGGTTGGTATACATCTAGCTTCGTGTCTACAACATGTATACTAGGGCTGCACAGTCTAGCTAGTTTGTAACCAACTTTGATTGACAACCCTATGACAATAGAGATAAAGTTGATAATCTAGAAAAGATATGTTTCGACTGTAAGTTGCATGCACACTTCTATATCTTCTTCGATCTGTTCATGCACTGACACTCGATCCAAACACGCTAAGTACAGTTAGCAATCAGCGATGCTAGAGGTCATGCAACCAATAAAGAAAAATAGTCACAGTCCTTTCTGATTGTACATAGACAATACACAAACAAACACAAGCAAACAAACAAACAAATATCAAATACCCATTGAGAAACAAGTGCAAACTAGGTGATTTTAGCACATTCATATTTTTGTTTACTTGAATTAGAGGCACAGTTGTTTTCTTCTACACCCTTTAATTCTCTCATTGCTCTATTTCTATATGATAAATACAATATTGAATAATTCCTGTTATACACTTCAGAATTAACACAGTAACAAAATGTCACCAAAAATATACGAACACGCTGTACTATAAACTCACTAGCTGTGATGTTTAAGTTTAGAGCATCTCATTTTGCAAACAGTAGCACCTTACACACCTCTTCATTTGTAACAGAGTTTGTACAAAATATGTAACAAACATTTAATTTATTTAATCAATTACGTCACTAACTGGAAGTTTGGGGCAATGTGCTTCTGGCAAAAGTGAACATTGGTCTGTGGCAACTGCCGGACCTGCATGCTCCACCGTCCCTGTAAATATAGTATGCACCAACCTCGATAGTGAACCATTCAGAGAACTATTATTATAAACTTAGTGGTAATATTATAATAGTAATATTATATATAGTAAATGGAATAATCTTAATAAATACTGAATAATATGGACGACTGCCCGCCTATGTCTTGCGTGGTGAAAATGACTAGATGATAAACTGTGAATCAACTTTGCCTTGACACAAATAATTAGCGAGCTAGATCTATAGAGTTGCACTGCACTTCCATGCAGATGAATAAATGGATGCATGGTTTAGAAAATAAGTCTTGTTGGGAAATAGTCATAATAATATATATTGTAACTTCTACAATCAAAGGTTTGGCTTTACACTTTGATTTTTATGTTAATTAGGCCTGCAGTTTATAATGTGCGAGGTCCAAGTTACTGCAATGACTCCTACAAATTAAACGTGAATTCATTACAGGTACGTGTACTGTTGCATTTCAAAGCTGGTATGTGGCATGAGACTGTGTTCACGGTGATGTAGGATTTGCTGCCCAAACTAAAGTATTATTGGCCAAATGTGTTTCGTGGCAACACTGACGTCAATTTCTGGTAGGGATGTGCACAAGTACAAGTCTGGAGCTGACGTTTTGACATTTTCAGATTTTGTTAGGAGTCATGAATGGAGGAAACATGGAACTTGTGCAATGTCAGTGGATTTTTTGAATGACGAGCATGATTATTTTAAAGAGGCCTTAAAAATTCGCAAAAGTTTAGATATTTACAAGTAAGCTTAACAGTTTATTCATTTTTGGTTGCTGGTAGTTACAGGCAGTTTCTATTTTAGTACTCTTGTCAATGCAGGAATTGTTCCATCAGAGACCCATACATATGACGTAGACAAGATTAGTTTTGCCATTACTGCTGCTTATCGTGTTAAACCAATGCTTTTGTGTGGATCTAACAAGGTATTGTGAAATGTGCCCATACTCTGCATGAGTGCGTGCATGAGTCTAACTGTCTGTTTGTATAGTCAATTGGGCAGTTTTTGTCAGCGATCCACTTGTGTATGGACAAAACTCTCAAGCTTATTGACTGTGGCAGCTTTGTCTATGTATCCTCTCCTTGTCAAAAGGGAAAGTCAGTGAAGTACATAACATCTTTCTGATATACTCTTTTGATGTGTGTGCTACGGATGCATTGAACTGCTTTTGTTTCGATGTAAAATGTGATGTACCCATACGTGTTAGTTCTTGTTTGTAGTATGCTCATTCTGACAGCAGTCTTCCTTGTCAGCAGTTATGAACTCAATATTACAAATGCAAGTTGTAACTCAAAACTAAACTGTCAACAATATTGTGAACACATGCAGTGTGACCGTGACCTAGGAAGGAACTTATAGCATCACAACGAAACGAAATGGTGAACGCCATAGTGGGCAGCATGTGTATGTCACAATTTTACTCTAGAATGCTATAGGAGCATATAGCGTGGCCACTGAATGGATCCGAAAGTTCAAATGGAATCAACTGAGAATGGATTCATAGTCAGGTCACATTGTAAACATCTTGTAAAGTCCACTCTCACTCTCACTTTTAGCATTCTTTTCTGCTCTAGAAGTTACTTCAATTGCCACATGTCATTGTTGTAGATATAGGAATCATTGGTTTGTTTATGAGACTGCATGCAATGAAAGTAAAGCAGGAATGGGATCAAATTGAGTTGCAGCACCAAACATATATCACTCCAACTAGATTGATCTTTTTATTGCATACCATGCAACTGCAAGACTTCAGTAGGTTTTGAATAAGAACTAATTAATGAAACACCTGTAGTACACGTTGTAGTGCAGTGAACCTTTATTTTGTGAATTGCATGTTCTAATGTGCTCATGTCAATGTAGGATTTGATTGTCAGATGCAATATGATTGGCCAAATATGTTTGCTGATACATGTTAGGAATTGCGAATGGACGAAACATATGGAACTTGTGCAAGATTCTTTGCACAATGAACACGATTTCTTTGCAACTACATGCTTTATCAATCTACCAAACTTTAAACATTTACAAGTAAGGTCCAGGTTTTACCAATTTCTCAGTTGTTGATAGTTGCAGCTAGGTGCATGGTTCTATGGCTTTCAAATTCATTGCAGGGCACTTGACAACTCCGGAATTATTCCATCAAAGATATGTAGATTCGTATTAAGTAGACAAGCTCTTACTACATGCTGCTTAAATGGTGTTGAACCAAATATCATATGTGAACACAGTGAGGTAGCGTGTAGACATTTGCTGGTGGAGATATGAAATGCATATGCTGCATGAGTTTGAATGGTGTGTTTGGCTCAGTCGACTGCTTGGGCAGTATTTGTCAGAGATCTGGCCATGTGTGCATGCCTGGATAAGACTTTCCGGTGCATCGACTGTGGCAGCTAGCTTTGTCTATTCATATTCTGTGTGATCAGTCTAAAGAGTCGGTGAAGTAATTAACATTTTGATGTTTGTTTATGGACGCATTAAAAATGCTCTTACTACTTGTTTTGATGTATATACCATGTTCTGTATCTGTATGTATTGCTGATTACTTAATTATTATTGCTTATTAGCTTCCTAGCCTGCTTGGTTTACAGTCCATCAGCCAACGTCCCGTAGGACCTCGCTTTTATTTTATAGCGCGCTGGTCCGCACGTAGCTCCACGTGCTCCGCCACGACAAAATACGCATTTCATTGCAATACATAAGATTAAGACTCATCGGCGGTCCCGGAAGACATGTGTTACATTGTATGACATACGGGCTCGTTGTTCGAAGACCTGCGAAGTCAACAGCGCGATTTGAGACCTTGTTTGGGGAGAGGAAAGTTGCATGGTGAACGCCATGCTAAGCCGGAAGTGGAAACTCAACTACGCACTGCAACACCGTTGAGTCGACACACCACTAGACGCCTTTCTCACTAGAAGCTTGTCTACCGTGCTATCATCGTATGGTGTTGTCAGAAAACTAGCTTCTTTGAGACGGCCGTGTGCTCATATCTACGAATGCCACTTGTTGTAATCACCTTGCATTCCCGCTGATGCTAACGTCAAAGCCACGCCAGAATTGGCAGTGACTGAATGTAAGGCTACTGTACACACTGTACAACTTGTCAAACTACTTGCTAGCGTATTCTACTGTTTAGCTTTTGCCTAATTAAATGTTGATCTATACATATCTTGAAAAGAATTGTCTGATGTAATACACAACGCAGGTCTGTATCACAGCAACAAATTAGACTATTGAACATGTCTAGTACAGTATATTCAGGTAATGACTGCAACAATTAATCAACTAATCAATTAATTTAATAACTATCTATTAATAATAAACTGCAGTTACATGCCTTATAATTATTGGAAAATTGATCTCATTTGCATATACTTGTAGTACATACTCATTATTCCTCTAGTAAATGAATTTATGGTTGTATGATAGTGATATTTGATAATAATTAATAATGAGTGATTATTGTTCACATTTGTGACACAAGCAAGACTATGGGTTGATTTGATTTCAATTTTCTGGATCTCTGCAGTGGTGCCACATCTAGCACAAGACTGGCAATCTCTTCCAGGATGAACAGTTTCTCCACTTTTTCTCTTCCCATATTAGATGCATACGTAGAGTATGTATTAAAATGCATGAACAAGCAGTTCAGCCTCTACATCTCTACAACATCAATCACCTTGGCTACTTATGACTCCTTATATTATCAAAACACTTACAACTATCAGCAAACTCGAAATCAATTTGATAAAGTTACAGAAGAACAGAACAAGCGAACACTAGGAACAGTCAACTCATATTACAAAGAAGTAAAGGAATATCGTAACTCGTTGAAAACAGCACTCAGCGCAAAGAAATCTCAACAGAGTAGCGATATCCCACCTTGAAAGACTGCTGAGGCGCAGAACCGCGGTTTCTACTTGACGATTCCTTACTCCCATTACTGCACAGTGCGTCAAGTTTGGGGTCAGAAACCTCCCGTGTCTGTAGATGCACACCAGATTTTAGAATGCAGTAAAACGCGATCACATGCCCTCTTTACAATTTACTAGGTTGTTGGTGAAAAAACGCCAAGATACGGCAGTGTGCTCAAAAACTAGCGAGACGCTACCACGTGATTAGTCGCGAATACGCCAGTCTATCGTCACTTTTATTGGATAAGACTTAGCCAATATGTTGTCCTTTACGTGCACATCTTCTACAGACAGTGATCTTCGTCCTAGTGTCCTTTCCAGTAGATTTCCGAACGCAACCACGCCTAGGAAGGCGGAAAGCTCCCGGATATAAAAATATAGATTCTAGCCTCGCCCCCGCAAAACCAAGCCTTGGCTGACGGACTGTCTAAAGGTGTTCTACTTTAGTATAGTAGCAAATATGAAGTACATATATGACAGATTACAGGGACACGGCCCATGCAGCTGCACACTTGGGAAAGGCATCGATCATCAGCAGTGCATGGGTATATAAGTTTGGGCATGCGTGGTTTACTTTAGAAGTTAGGGTATATCTTCAACTTGTCTTATAGCTATCATTGCTTGTCTATAGCTATCACATGTCTATAGCTATTAATGAATTAATGTACAGTACTTACAAGCAACCTGTGTCAGTATCGAGACAGTTTAGGTGCACGCCCATTATCTAAATGAAGCATGCATGATCGAGGTTGTCTTGAAATACCCTATATGCATGCCAAACAATTTCCATCTAACAGTCTTGCAACAATTAATGCACACTCCAGTACTACATAGCTATATAGGGGCATTGTCTCACAAGCATGTGGCTATACCAGTAGTGGAGGCTAATAACAACCAAACCTACTGCCAACTGTCACAGATACAGTACACCTAGCTACCTCTATAGCGACAATCGCTATAGCAATATGATGGTTTTAAAGATAGATTTTAATAGAACCAAATCAATAAACTACAGTAAAACCAGTTATATTTATAACAATATTTTTATTATTGTTGTTATTGTTTTTCAATGCAACAACTTTATTTGCAGACAAGAGTGTACAAACAGCAAAGTCAAATCATGTCCAGCTGTATATGCTATTTGCTTTACTAAAAGATATTGATTCTGTTCATTGTCTAATCATTGTTGTTGCACACAGAAATCTGGTGCAAGTACATACAGAGTACACATACACACAAACACTTATATTACTACTGCACTAGTACATATACATATTAGTGTTAATTAATCTACAGAGAATACCATGCAGCGTCAATTCTTCCGTTCTTCTTTTAGGTGGACTGTACATGTTTTGCATAGGGTGTTGTGTAGACATGCAACTCGATCTGTACAGGAGAGATGAATATAAGCTTGTAATTAATTAAGGCTCTGAGCACAAAATACCCCCAGGTATTTTGAAGGCTTCAGTTAATTAACTTAATTAATTAGTTATAAGGCGCCTTTGGCAATAACAATTATTTTTCAAGTGTGCCTAAACTAACTACTAGAGTCTTCCATCATAAGATGTATAGGTCGACACTGAAGTGTGTGAAAGTTTAGTAGACACGCTTTTCCCATTCTGCTGGAGGGGCTGTATGGACCTAAAAAATTTAAGCGCTGCCTTACTAAGGCACTATCCAGAGGGATTGTTCTAGGAGCTATAATAAAAATTAGGTCACCTAGCCAGCTCGCAGCCGTTGATTAGACATGGCTATCTACGCATGCGTAAGATAGCAAAACCCGGATCTTTGTAGAGTTACTACCCTCCGTGTACAATCCTTCCGGCGGCAACTTCGGAATGAAAACGACCATTTGTCTCTAGTATGCATCTTTTGCTTCTGATACAGTTTGTGAGGCGTCATTCAAGCGTGATCGCAATGATTTGTTGTTGTAGTCTCCTTTCCTTTTTGTTTCTCTGTGCATACCATTGCAACGGCAAGCCGTCGTCATTCGACTTCTTTCTGTTTGCTCAAGAATGGCCACCAGCCATTTGCACGGTAATGTTTTTTGCTGTCTAGTTTTTGACTTCGTATAATTAATAACTAGGTCTTCTGTGCCGTAGGCGAATCCTGACGACGGGTGCAGAGTGCCTCCAAGTTGGAATTCGGATGCAAGATGGACTATACACGGTCTATGGTGAGTGCATATTGGTGTACGAACTAGTTTACGTCTACACAATAGTGTTCGGCTTCTAGCAAGCTAGGGTAAACTCGCCTAGACGTGGACAGCCTTCAAAGTAATTAGTATGGCTCCGATCAGAAGCCTTACGACAACCTCATTTAGAAACGCAATTTACCCTCGGCCCTTGGTGTTCACGCAGGCTCACTCTCCAGTCTGTAGCTATTCGTTGAGATATTATTATTCAACTAGAACGTGACGTAGGGTAGCGGCACCTAATTCGGAACACTTCCGGTTACGCCCGGAATTAGAGCCATGTTTCTCATAAAACAAAAGCGTATTTGCCAAACATTGTATATCATATTGTAGACCAATGCATGACCTTACTCGTAAGACTAGTGGGAGTGCACGCAGTCGCTGCTGCTCGTCGTTATCACGAGACGTTTGAAATATTGCGTGATAGTTGATATCACCATAGGAGATCCTAACTCCTAACTCGGAACAGTCGTTTTCTTGCTAACCGCGTTTGCAAGAATCTTGATTTGTGCGCTCCAAGTACCGAAGAGATAAAGCTACATGCACGGCTACTGAGGATAGGACTTGTGCTTGTCAAGCAGTGTAGACCATATTCAGATGTTGCCTAGGTGTTGTTGCGTATTCTTGAAATCATGAAGATTTAGCTTCAGTTCTTTGTTGTTTTTGTAGATGTTAAACTACATCATTGCCAAGGACGTAGTAACCATTGATCTTCAACCGATTTTTGTGAGGTTTCTGTGACATGTAGCTTATGATGTGAAAGACTGCTAACTATCATCAGAGACGAAAAGGAACTGTGAATATGCCTGAGCAACGTAATTTACAGCATAGGAAGTGTTCCTCTTTTCATCAGATGGACTTGAGTCTAGAATTTTGCAACATCGTCATTATTTTATTGTCATTAATATCAACCATTTACAATGTGGTGCCAACGTTACTCCTACATACAGAAATGGTTTCTACATAAAGGAAATTATTTCTACTGAGCTCAAGGAAGAATTTATGAAAGATGTATTTAAGAACATGCTGGGCAGATCCACAACTCAGGCATGTCTGTAAACATGACGCACCAGTAGTGGTACCACCTTCTGCAGACTGCTTTATCGCAGCCTATCCAGCACTGCTGATCATCTGTGGTATCGTTTTCATAGTCCTTACCACATCCCTGGCACAGATTTTCTTGACTACTACTAAGGGGCAAAGCTAAGTTAACTTCGGCATTTCTTCGTTTCTTCTAACTTTCTTTCTTTTGGCGTTCTCTTTCTCTGAGGCATTGTACGGCTTCTTCGCTAGTCACTGATTCTCTGTAATAGTTGAGCTGAAGTCTTCCGCTGTTAGAGGCAGGCTTGGTGAGCTTGGCTTGAAAATGCTCCTTGAAGATGGATGTTATTTTTCTGTGATTTTATTGGTGTTGCTGTTGTCAGGCGATCATTGCTGCATTTCGTTTAAGGCATTGATGGATTAAGTGCACCATGTGCAATAACTTTCCTGTTTAGAGGATGAATACCTGTTGCTTGAAGGCCACTGACCAAATGCTCAGGGAAAACACTATTTTCCCATAATTTTCTTTAGTAGAGAAGGAAAGGATTTTTGTGACTACTGCCAGACATGTTTCAGTTTTGTAGATTTTTAAGATTTGACTCCAGGCTCTCGTGACAGTTCGAAAGACACTCACATCTAAGGGCTGTAGAATGTGTGTTATGTGTGGTGGTAAGCAAAATATAATTGTGTTGTTTTCCCTGGCACATGTTACTACAGTAGTCCCTCGCTTGAACGACCACACCTTTGTACGCTAAAAAATGGTCGTTCAAACGAGGTGGTCGCTCATGAGAGTTACCTCCTTCGGCCCATTGTTTGAGTAAGCTCTCTTTTTCCTTGATAATGTTCTGAATCTGGGTTTTACCAACTTTTAGCTCCGTAGCGACAGCCCGGCACGACCTCCCTCCTTCAACTCGGCGAAGAACATCTAATCTTTCTTTAAGGGTGAGAACCCTACGTTGTTTATCCTTAGGCATCGAGGCGTGGGCTTTGGCAGCTGCAAACGACAATCGCGTGCAAGAGGCTAACGCACGTTACTTAAGGTCGCAAAATACCCCGGTCGCTGGTCGCACTACCGAGGTGGTCGCTCACAAGAGGTAAATCTGTGCTACAGTGGGTCCGTGCTCCAAAATTTGGTCGCTCAAGAGAGGTGGTCGCTTGCGAGAGGGGTCGCTCAAGCGAGGGACTACTGTACTTTCAGTGAGATGTGTAAGCCATGACCATCTAGAATAAGCATCACAGGCAGAGACTTTCGCACTGATTCTGTAGCTGGTAGAATTGTGCTTCTTCCATCCATCCAGAGTCACTGCTGGTATATCTTGTTCCAATAGGGCCATTTTCCATCCATTCTGGATCAGTTGTCTTAGCTTTATACACAACATAGGGAGGAAGCTTTTCGCTCACTGCTGATCCACAGGCTAGCACTGTAATATTCTCTCTGCCGGATCCACTGCCTACTTCAACAACGTGCTTGTCTCCTCTTCTGACAATGACTTTTGTGGAAGTTACAGAAGTGGAAAGACCTGTTTTGTCACAGTTCCATAGGCGAGCTGCAAGGTCACTGTACTTAAGTCTAGCAAACCTTCATCCCTCAGTACTTCCTCCAGTTTTATGAAGAAACCATCGATAACTTCAGGTGTGCAACACTTGGCTCGTTGGATTGTTAGATGCTGGGGTTTTCTTTCAGTTAGTTCTGGCCAGCGTTTGAAGAAAGCACTCCACCACTTCTTTGATGGCTCGCCTGATGGAAAAGAGCTTTGACAACCAACATCTGCTAGATATTGCTTGAGCACACGCCCAACCAGGTCACGTGTAGCTGGGTAGCCAAATGTTCCTAGAGGTATGCATGCACGAACCACTACCATCTCTTCTAGCTCTGAAAGCGTGGTAGGCTTGCCAGTTTGCTGGTGTTTAACAACACCACGGACATGGCTGTAGAGAGTTGTTGTAGCACAGCCATAGGTCTTTGCTTCTTGACGGACTGATAAACGCTTTGACCTAACGGCATCAACTGCTTCTTGGAAAGCAGCAGATTGAGACGAAGCAAACGTCGACATGTATTCAAAAACACAATTGGAATCATTTAGATCAAATTCGTTCGCTTCACCCATGCATGTGCAGAATCAGACACAAGGGAACGTGTATACAAACAACTCCGTTACTCTTCATGCGTAGCAGTGTGCTTTTCAAAGGTTCATCGCAATAAAAATAGCTGTTTATGCTTGTATAGCTACATGTAATTGAGTCGGGGGTCGGTAGACTAGTACACATTCGTTGAATGAGATGTCCACTTCAGGACAGAGATGACTGGTGCTAAGGAAGTCTGTGAGTGCATACCAATAAAATCCAGACAGTAAGAATTTTGTATGTGCCTCAAAACTACCGTGTAAGTGATTAATTTCAATTAGGCATTGAGAGAAATCACTCTCTGTACGCCATATTGCCATCCACACCAAATGAAACGTGCAAGCACCATGCTAGTAGATATATGTAACTGTCTGTACCATGTTTTGCACTAATAAACGATTACTAGAGAGAATCAGGCCGTTTTAGCTTACCTTCGGCAAGGTGAGGAGAAAATGGTAGCCAGAGCCTAAACATTCACCAAAATTATTCTACATCGTCAGTACAGACTAGATAAACACATGACAAAATCGCAACGCAATGTGATAGTTGTATCTGGGAGAAAATAAATGTTCCGAATTAGGATCCCTGGGAGAGCTAATGGTTTCTCACGAACCGCCCACATTCTGCACAATCGTAGTGTTGAAAGGTGGTCGGCCGAAACGAGCATTGCTCCATCGAAGTGTCAACAGTTACTCTACAAGATTATCTAGGGTACAAGCCAATCAAGCACTTCGGTAAAAAGAAACACGATTGTGAAGTAAGGCGTGGCCAAAACTGTTTCGAATTAGGTACCACTACCCTACTAAAGAGGTTGATATTAACGCTACTAACTCTAGTGGTAGGGTGGGCAGCGGCGTTTTCAAATGATCTATTACGGTAAACATGACAGGAACTGGAAGCTACGCTTGCAACGAGCTTTTCGCGTCTTCTAGACGTTTATGCAGTCTGGACAGCTCCAGAATTTGCTAGGTTCAGCAACCTCATCGCGCATGGCCCACTTGAAGTGGAACCAATGGCTACAGCCAGGATTGTCGCTGCTTATCCATCCTTCTTTATCTTTCTTTGAGTCTTGGTAGTACGATTGACCGTAACTGCTACAAAAGGAGTCATTCTCGTCACTGTTGTGACGCTTGAACCAGCCACTCCCATTGCAAACGTTGTCTTGGACTTCCCTGATAGTAGGCGAGTTTCTTGACATTGTAGCTTTCCTTCCTTTGCCATTTTCTGTACGTTTTTAACCTTCAGTTTTTCTATAAATCCATCTGCAGTGAGGATTTCACCTGCATGAGATGGCAGCAGTCATTTGTCTCTTGTGTTCTGTCCTTGTGTTGGATTTGATTCCTGTGCTGCAAAGAGATGTGCAAAAAGTGACGTATCTTTCTCTGCATGGGTGTATGTTGAGGTCTAGAAAGTCTTACTATGCAACTTCCCAGACCCACACACTTTTGATTACAAGTTTCTCGATTCTAGCCGCTGCTCATAGAGGTGAATAAAGAAATCTGCATGGTGTACAGTAGAGTAAGGCATAGGCTGTGCAACCAACGTACAGCGGTGATTGCTTGCATTGAATATGTAACGCTGCACGATTGTTATGATTTTGCAGTGGCAGGATAGTCAAGGCTACTGTCTAAACATACGGGAAAAAGTGAGACAATGCGGCGTCAACTGGAAGAGCGTCCTGTCCCGAGAACGTACGACACAGTGCTTGCTACTACAACAAACCGCATCGCGGTTGATGACCAATTCGTTCTGTGGTAAGAAGTGAAACTTCAACTGTCCACCTTTAGGCGGTGTCCACGTTTAGGCAACTTTACCCTAATTAATTATCAATCGAAGAGGTTGGAGAGCTTGTAGTCCATTGCCCCCATCTCGCAAGGAAGGTTTTTAGTAGCAAATGCTAGACAAAGTACTCACTGGCTAATTTCGATTTGTTGCCACTTTCAAAAGCGGTTTGTTGTAAGATGATCTAATTGCCTCGAGTGTCCAGTGCGTGCATACGGGTCTCAACGTTGTTTTTCTTTCTCCCACAGAGGTCTGCGGCATTTTCAGTTGTGCATTGACTAGAAGTATATACTATAAGCAGAATGGAAAAGATTAGTGTCACTAAACTAGAGCAAATAGCTAATGGAGTCTTCCAGTCGGCGTCTAATGGCAACATACGGGCAACTGTGACCCAGATGTGGGTGCAGTTACATTGATGTATGGTTTCTATCGACTGGTTTCTTTTACTATACATGACCTCACATACTACTAGATGATCTTTATCATTAAGGCTGTGACTCCACTTGTTGCTCTTTAAACTTGTTTAAAACGTTAAACACGTTTAGACTCTAAACATGTTTAGGAGACAGTGTCTCCACTTGTCCATTTATTCTGAGCTATTAAA
Source organism: Corticium candelabrum (assembly GCF_963422355.1). Taxonomy (NCBI): domain Eukaryota; kingdom Metazoa; phylum Porifera; class Homoscleromorpha; order Homosclerophorida; family Plakinidae; genus Corticium; species Corticium candelabrum. The sequence continues at coordinate 6,238,680 of NC_085089.1, read as the reverse complement.
AGAATTATCCGGGACTTTGTTGTACTGCGCGAATTCGTTTCTTGTGCACCAGACAGTCGGATATTGTCTTCTGGTCATCTGAAAACCATCAGAGACACAAGTCTCTGTCTTTGCTGAAATCATTCTCTCCTGACCCTCTGCATCAGTCTACGCACTCTCTTGACATTGCCTAATTCTGTCTTCTTCCAATAGTCTTCAAAGAAAGAAAAAGAGCAGCGCGAAAGAACTAAAATCCATCGTCGTGGATCGCGCATTTCTATCATGTGACCGTTAAACCTAAACCACTTTCGTTAAACTACCTGAATCATGTTTAGCAAAAGCTGTTCAGGTTTACAGGAAAACAGGTTTAACACTAGTGGAGACGCGATTATTCTTAAACATTCTTAAAAATTTCTGCGTTCCAACAAGGAATTATGACAGTTATTAGCTAGAGACTTAGGACCGCTTTCTTGGTTGCTTTCTACTGGTATCTGTGCCTTGTTGTTCATCGCTTTGCTGACTAATCACGTAGGCTACATCGCGGTTTGCTTCGCAAGCAGCTTCATCTCTGAAGTCATTCTCTGAAATAGCTACCTATGCTCATGCCAAAGCAACCTTCTTGCACACGGCATTATAAATACACGTGCAACACATTTCAAACTACTGCGCAAGTGACCGAACATACAGTGACTGCCTGGGACTCCAAGAATAGGACTAAATATTTTCAAATTTTATTTCTGCGCTTTGTTATTACTTCGAAGTAGTCACAGAACTATCATGCATGATTGCAGAAATATCATGATCGCAGAATTATCATGATCGCAGAAATAACCGGTTATATACCGGTATGCATTCATACGGTATCTCCATGTCGGTGCTTCACGAGTTGGTTATGCTTTTAGTACATGCATGAGCTGTCAACAGACTAACTGTAGAATCTTGTTGTCAAAGCTCACATTTCCGACCTGTAGATCGTCCTTAAGTCAGAGATATTTCTGACTTCTGCAGTTCTCTAGGCGAGGTATGGACACAAATTGTTGTGAGTTTAGTTTGGAAATTGCTAGCAACTTTCTAGTGTGAATGTGAACGTCACGCCTTATACAAATGAACATGCGTGTCAGTTTTGATTTCAGATTTGCAGTAGATCTAATTTGTAACACTGCTTGTTGCATCACTGTCACTAACTAAGGACGTAGAGGCGACCAGCGACTTGTGCGAAATTGCTTTCGAAGAGCCTCCTGTGAAGAAAGCACGATCGAGCTAACCGATGTATGTGTAAGTCATATATAGACTCTAAAAGCTTGGCCCTGCATGTTTGCTTGGTCATGATTGAACTGATGGAGTTTACACTTGCATGCTTCCTGGTCGACATTTCTGAATGCTGCCAATATAGCTAATTATTAGAATTCTAGCTAGCGGAGATGACAATTCAGTACATATTCAGTGGACGAGCCAGAAGGAAATTACCATACCTTATACTTGCTACCAAACGTATATACCTTGGTCGTTTTACTGCATCAAAGATAGCTGACATGCACCGTTATACTGCAACACTTGTTGTTGCTGCCAGTTCCTCTGCATATCATCAATTATGGACTTCCAGAAGTACAGCCATTAATGCGGCAAAGGGATTCACTGGTAAGCGTACCGTGCATGTCTGTTTGTGACGGAGGATCGCAAAGCAAAAGGATCTAGAGAACAGACGAAAATTTGAGAAATTGTCCTACAGTATGAATATTAATTAATTAATTAAGAAAGCTGGAGAAATGATTCACAAGGCTGCTGAAATCAAAGGAGACGATAAGACTGCACTTCTCACTCGCACAGTGATCGACTTCGTTGCTCGTGAAAGTTGTTACTATCTGTAGTACCATGAAAGCTGTCATTCTAAAATTATAGTTACGTGCACAAGCACCATGTGGATGCAATACTTTGAAGCTAAGAAAACAGAAAGAGGACTCGGATGTACATGCAGAAACTTGGCAACCATAGATGTCGACGTGATTGCAGCACGGCTCAATGCACCAGTGACCTGCAGCTGTCATCGGATCTTTTATTGCAGCGAATTGTGTGGTAGTAGGGCGACAGAAGAAGTAACAATAATGGCTCGACTCCGATTCAGACGACGAGTAAAAAATTTTTTAAATATTGTTACCCTGGCATACATGCGTACTGTCTAGTTAGAGACTGAACTAACAATGTTTCCTAAGCCACGCCCATTTAACGCGCTAGGCCCTATAGTTTTACGGTGCTGGCACATCGCATTTATAATAAGGAGACAATTGTTTTACTTGTACAACCTTCTATTTGCTTTTTTACCTACAGAACTTGACAAACAGCCGCTCCAAAAATGGTTTCAGCCATTTGTCAGTACGTAGATACCCGTATAACCACCACTTGCCACCCGAGGCGATGCGCACATTACGTATTAGGTATTATTTCAACAACGGACAACTTTTGTGAGTGGCAACATTTTGAATTTTGTTAGTGACAATTTTGGCTACCATTTACCGTCAAAAAACCTTCCTTGCGAGATGGGGCAATGAAAGTCAATTTTTAGGCGTCTTCTAGACTTTGGCTGATGTCGCTAGAGCGTTGTGTGTGGTGTTGAACAATTATAGAAATTTTGTCGCCCTGCTAGCATACAATGAAGACAACCAAACTCAGGTTGCAGGCGTTCATCTGATTCTTGGTGCAGTAAGTCACATAACGCTGCACACCTGATGTGTCGCGTTTTACAGCTCTCCAGACTTTGTTGACATTTTCGTTATGTGGCGTCGCTAGGGACATGGTACAACATGTGACAGCTAACGCACAACAGCGAATTTCTAAGGCCACACATTCATTCGTGATTGCATACACTCTTCCACAGGCGTAGCGTGATCCTCAAGTTGGGGAGGCTAATATTAGACTGCCAACCACACCCATTTTTGCTTGCAAAGCCATGCCCATTTTCTACTTTTTACTTTTCTCGCTCACAGTTTGTAAACATGTAAGTAAATAGTATCAATTTCATGTTACAAATAAACTGCGGGACTAAGTGTCATTAGTGTGTGTAAAGGAGTGGAAACACTGTTACAGTCCCTGCAAATAAGGTTGTCAAGGCTCGCTGCGATCATCAAATTAAATGGCATCTCGATGACACTAGAATCTATAGAATACTAATTCAGTGCAAACCGGTGTTGACCAAGTTTAGCATTTCATAATGTAGTGAGTAATAGGTCTAGCTAGTTAGCTAGAATAACCTGAGCGGAGAAAGTACGGACTTCCTTGTTAGGTAGAGGAGCCGCCGGAGATTCCATTCTCTGGTCAATCGGGTTGTCGACCCTAAACTTGCTTGAAAAACAATTGAGGATAGGCTTCTGCCTTTTGATGCGATCTTCTTTGAATCTGCCATTGCTGGATAACGTAGCAAAGTGATGGGCGTGCGCACGTCACGTATCCACGACTTCTCGACACTGGTTTTATCATACTGAAATGACGATGTGTATTATCAAAGAGATAGTCAACGTTATTGTCAACGTACTACGCTATTATTAAGCAAACTGTTTAGTAACTTAATAATTATAGTTCTGCTTGAAGTGGAGTGACAGCTCCAAAATGTTTGGGGGCTATAGCCTCCCCCACCGCCCCTCCCTTCGATGCTACGCCGGTGACTCTTCTGTAATATAATAATTAACTTTGTGTGACTTTGTGTACACCCATGTACACTTCCATTGACGTTGTCTTTCTATCGTTTGAGGTCATTTCTTGAACTTGATTCACTGAGTTTACAGTAGGGCTCTGCGAGCGTTCACGTGCATGTGCACTGCGCCCATCCAGACGTGGGGAAACATTACAACAAAGCAAGTTTTATCAATACAATAGTATGCACTAACCTCGAGAGTGAACCATTCAGAGAACTATACTAGTGCAACTCAGTGGTAATATTAATTCTAGAGTACAAGTAGGAAAATCTTAATGAATAATGACAGACTCCCACATTTGACTGCTCATGTCTTGGTAAAAAAGCTAGGTGATAAACTGTATATCAAATTTGCTTGACACAATGAGCTAGAGTTGCATTGCACGTCTATGCAGATGAATCAATGGATGCATGGTTTAGACAATAAGCCTTGTTGGGAGTTAGTCATAATAGCATACTGTAACTACAACGAAAGGTTTGGCTTTAATTTGCTTTTTATGTTGATTAGGCCTGCAGTTGATAATGCACGAGGTCCAAGTTACTGCAATAGCTCCTACAAATTTAACGTGAATTCCGTAAAGGTAAGTATAGTGTTGCACAGTAGTGACCTAAAAGCTAGTATGTTAGCACGCAACTGTGTTCATGGTAATGTAGGATTTGCTGCCCGAACTGAAGTATGTTTGGCCATCTGTGTTTGCTGACTCAAGTGACAACAATTTCTGGTAAGGATGTGCACAAGTATGGAGCTGGCGTTTTGACATTTTCAGATTTTGTTAGGAGTTATGAATGGAGGAAACATGGAACTTGTGCAATGTCAGTGGATTTTTTGAACGATGAGCATGATTTTTTTGAAACTGCCATATCAATTCACAAAAGTTTCAATATTTACAAGTAAGCTTAGCAGTTTATTCATTTCTTGGTTGCTGGTAGTTACAGGTAGTTTTTATTTTAGTGCTCTTGTCAATACAGGAATTGTTCCATCAGAGACCAACACATATGACGTAGACGAGATTAGTTTTGCCATTACTGCTGCTTATGGTGTGGAACCAATGCTTTTGTGTGAATCTAACGAGGTATTGTGAAATGTGCCCATACTCTGAGTGTGAATGAGTGTGTGCATAAGTCTAACTGTCTGTTTGTATAGTCAATTGGGCAGTTTTTGTCAGAGATCCACTTGTGTATGGACAAAACTCTCCAGCTTATTGACTGTGGCAGCTTTGTCTATGTATACTCTGCTTGTCACCCTGAAGAGTCAGTGAAGTACATAACATCTTTCTGATATACAGTTTTGATGTGTGTGCTATGGACGCATTGAACTGCTTTTGTTTTAATGTAAAATGTGATGTACCTGTACGTGTTAGTTTTTGTTTGTAGTATGCTCATTGTGACAGCAGCCTTCCTCATCAGCAGTTATGAACTCAATATTATTACAAGTATAAGTTGCAACTCAAAATTAAACTGTCAACCACAATGTGAATACAGTGTGACTGTGACCCATAAGTTAGAAGGAACCACAGTGTAGCATCAGAAACGAAATGGTGAATGCACTGATAGGCATCAGCCATTTCAGGTATGCCACATTTTCACTAAATGGCAGGCTAATTAGGGGAGCGCAGTGTGGCCATGCACTGAATGGATACAAAAGTCCAAATGGATCCAAGAAACGGATTCATAGTCAGGGCTCACACTACACATCTTGTAAAGTCCACCCTCACTCTCACTTTTTAGCATTCTTTTCTGCTCTAGAATTTACTTCAATCGCCACATGTCGTTGCATGTTGTTGATATAGGAATCATTGGTTTGTTCATAAGACTGCATGCAATGAGAGTAAAGAAGGAATGGCATCAAATTGAGTCGCAACACCAAACATCACTCCAACTAAATTGATCTTTTTATTGCATACCATGCAACTGCATGACTTCAGTAGATTTTGAATAAGAACTAACTAATGAAACACCTGTAGTATACGTTGCAGTGCAGTGAACCTTTGTTTAAGTAGTATACCTTAATTAATTAATTAATTAATTAAAAGTACTATAGACATGTCTTGGTTTTGTGAATGGCATGTTTTAATGTGCTCATGTCAATGTAGGATTTGATGTGTCAGATGCAGTATGATTGGCCAAATATGTTTGCTGATACATGCTGATGAATAAACATATGGAGCTTGTGCAAGATTCTTTGCACAATGAACACGATTTCTTTGCAACTGCATGCTTTATCAATCTACCAAACTTTAAACATTTACAAGTAAGGTCCAAGTTTTACCAATTTCTCAGTTGCTGATAGTTGCAGCTAGGTGCGTGGTTCCATGGCTTTCATTGCAGGGCACTTTTCCATCAAAGACATGCAGATTCGTATGAAGTAGACAAGCCCTTACTGTATGCTGCTTAGATGGTGTTGAACCAAATATCATATATATATAAACACAGTGAGGTAGTGTGTAGACATTTGCTCGTAGAGATATGAAGTGCATATGCTACATGAGTCTGAATGGTGTTTTTGGTGCAGTTGACTGCATGGGCAGTATTTGTCAGAGATCTAGCCATGTGTGCATGCCTGGACAAGACTTTCAGGCGTATCGACTGTGGCAACTTTGTCTATTCATATTCTGTGTGATCAGTCTAAAGAGTCGGTGAAGTACTTACTTAACATTTTGATGTTTGTTATGAATGCAATAAAACTGCTCTTACTACTTGTTTTGATGTATATACCATGTTCTGTATCTGTATGTATTGCTGATTACTTATTATTGCTTATTAGCTTTCTAGCCTGCATGTTTTAGAGGCGATCTGCTTTAGTAGCAAACATGAAGTGTATATATATATATATATATATATATATATATATATATATATATATATATATATATATATATGACATAGATTACAGGGATGCTGTCCATGCAGCTGCACACTTGGAAAAGGCATCGATCATCAGCAGTGGGCATATAAGTTTGGGCAATGCATGGTTTACTCTAGAAGTTGGGGTATATCTTCAACTTGTCTTATAGCTATCATTGCTTGTCTATAGCTATCACACGTCTATAGCTATTAATGAATTAATGTACTTACTGTGTCAGTATCGAGACAGTTTAGGTGCACGCCCATTGTCTAGATAAAGCATACATGATCGAGGTTGTCTTGAAATACCCCATATGCATGCTAAACAATTTCCATCTAACAGTCTTGCAACAATTAATGCACACTCCAGTACTACATAGCTATATAGGGCATTGTCTCACAACCATGTGGCTATACCAGTAGTGGAGGCTAATAACAACCAAACCTACTGCCAACTATCACAGATACAGTACACCTAGCTACCTTTATAGCAACAATTGCTATAGCAATATGATGGATTTAAAGATAGATTTCAATAGAACCAAATCAATAAACTACAGTAAAACCAGTTATATTTATAACAATATTTTTATTGTTGTTGTTATTGTTTTTCAACGCAACAACTTTATTTGCAGACAAGAGTGTACAAACAGCAAAGTCAAATCATGTTTAGCTGTATCTATATGCTATTTGCTTTATTAAAAGATATCGATTCTGTTTGTGGTACAGTAGTCCCTCGCTTGAGCGACCCCTCTCGCAAGCGACCACCTCTCTTGAGCGACCAAATTTTGGAGCACGGACCCACTGTAGCACAGATTTACCTCTTGTGAGCGACCACCTCGGTAGTGCGACCAGCGACCGGGGTATTTTGCGACCTTAAGTAACGTGCGTTAGCCTCTTGCACGCGATTGTCGTTTGCAGCTGCCAAAGCCCACGCCTCGATGCCTAAGGATAAACAACGTAGGGTTCTCACCCTTAAAGAAAGATTAGATGTTCTTCGCCGAGTTGAAGGAGGGAGGTCGTGCCGGGCTGTCGCTACGGAGCTAAAAGTTGGTAAAACCCAGATTCAGAACATTATCAAGGAAAAAGAGAGCTTACTCAAACAATGGGCCGAAGGAGGTAACTCTCAAAGGAAGTACACAAAGCCTAGGCGTTCTCCGTTTGACGAACTTGATGTTGTCGTGTGGGAATGGTTTGTAGCGACCCCTCTCGCAAGCGACCACCTCGTTTGAACGACCATTTTTTAGCGTACAAAGGTGTGGTCGTTCAAGCGAGGGACTACTGTATATGTACTGTAGTTATAATTTAAGTGCTTGTTTGTGTGCATGTATACTCTGTATGTACTTGCACCAGATTTCTGTGTGCAACAACAATGGTTATACAGTAGTCCCTCGCTTGAACGACCACACCTTTGTACGCTAAAAAATGGTCGTTCAAACGAGGTGGTCGCTTGCGAGAGGGGTCGCTACAAACCATTCCCACACGACAACATCAAGTTCGTCAAACGGAGAACGCCTAGGCTTTGTGTACTTCCTTTGAGAGTTACCTCCTTCGGCCCATTGTTTGAGTAAGCTCTCTTTTTCCTTGATAATGTTCTGAATCTGGGTTTTACCAACTTTTAGCTCCGTAGCGACAGCCCGGCACGACCTCCCTCCTTCAACTCGGCGAAGAACATCTAATCTTTCTTTAAGGGTGAGAACCCTACGTTGTTTATCCTTAGGCATCGAGGCGTGGGCTTTGGCAGCTGCAAACGACAATCGCGTGCAAGAGGCTAACGCACGTTACTTAAGGTCGCAAAATACCCCGGTCGCTGGTCGCACTACCGAGGTGGTCGCTCACAAGAGGTAAATCTGTGCTACAGTGGGTCCGTGCTCCAAAATTTGGTCGCTCAAGAGAGGTGGTCGCTTGCGAGAGGGGTCGCTCAAGCGAGGGACTACTGTACTACTAAATAAACATATTAGTGTTAATTGCCGATAGTAGCGAGGCTTTTAATCCGGGTCGCACAACAGAAAGGGGCGTGGTCCTATATGGCTCTCCATCGATCTTTTGGTACGTGTGTGTGTGTGTGTGTGTGTGTGTGTGTGTGTGTGTGTGTGTGTGTGTGTGTGCGTGCGTGCGTGTGTGGTGTGTGTGTGTGTGTGTGTGTGTGTGTGTGTGTGTGTGTGTGTGTGTGTGTGTGTACACAAATCTATATATACCAAGAGCTCCATACAGGACCACGTCTCTTTCTGTTGTGCGACCCGGATTAGAAGCCTCGCTACGCTCGGCATTAGGGCGCCTTTGGCAATAACAGTTATTTTTCTAGGGCTCCTATACTAACTACTAGCACTCCCTTACTAAGGCACTATCCAGAGAGATTGTTTCAGGGGCTATAATAAAAATTAGGTGACCTAATTAGGTCATTTAGCTAAGCTCGCAGGCGCTGAGTGGACATGACTATCTACGCATGCGTAAGACAGCAAAAACCGGATCGTTTACCTAGCCTCGACATCTTCGCCTTATGTACGTGGACAAAACTAGCGCGAGAGAGTCTGGGGACGAGGCTACCAACTAGTAGCGTCGATGCTAGTGTTTACTAATCTCTGTGTTCGATCCTTCTGGCGGTAACTTCGGAATGAAAACGACCATTTGTCTCTAGTATGCATCTTTTTTGCTTCTGATATAAAATTTAGTTTGTGAGGCGTCCGTGATCGCAATGATTTTTTAGTCTCCTTTCCTTTTTGTTTCTCTGTGCATACCATTGCAACGGCAAGCCGTCGTCATTCGACTTTTTTCTGTTTGCTCAAGCATGGCCACCAGCCATTTGCACGGTAATGTGTTTGCCATGTAGTTTTTGACTTCGTTTAATTAATTAACTAGGTCTTCTGTGCCGTAGGCGAATCCTGAGGACGGGTGCAGAGTGCCTCCAAGTTGGAATTCGGATGCAAGATGGACTATACACGGTCTATGGTGAGTGCATATTGGTGTACGAACTAGTTTACGTCTACACAATGGGTGTTCGGATTTTAATTAATTAATTGTCAATCGAAGAAGTTGGGAGAGCTTGCCGCTAGAACGTTGTGTGTGGTGTTGAACGGTCAGTGCCCCTTTTGATCATTCTAATTTTTGCATTTCAATGTTGTTAAAATTGCAAATGTCTCAAATGTTTTAACGTACATTTGATTTCTTTTCAAACCATAAAGCAGAAATTTAATTTTGGTTGAGCAGTGATTCTATTGTTTGATAAGGACGCTTTTGTTCAACTGTTGGAAATGTATCCTAGGGTGAGTTTGAATACTAGTTCTAGTTCTAGAACTGGAACTGTCAGAACTGTTGGAACTCTTGCTAGCAAATGAACGCTTAGAACTGTCAGCAAGTTGAGCATGCGCAAAGGCTCATACCTTCGGTAGGCGCAATAAGAAGTAAAGTGCCGTTTCTACTCCACTAACTTGTTGTAGTCTGTTCGAACATCAGCAGTGCTTTTGCTTTGGGTTTTTTGGAGCTGCTCGCCAAGAAGGTCACTGTAATCAGTTTCAAATGTTGTTTCTTCTGGTGTTTGCCAAGCCCATGGTCGCCACAAGTATTCATTAGAACCAACAAGGTCCACAACGACCTCAGCATCTGTACCCGCCATTTCACTTCAGCAGCCTCTGGGACTTTGCATGTAGGGCATGACAGTTCCAACAATTCCAGCTCGCTAGGCAGAACTGCTAGAACTACCAATTGAACGCTATAGAACTTTGCTCCCCCCGCCAATTCCAGTTCTAGAACTAGTATTTGAATGCACCCTTATTGTCAATTGTTAGATTTTAATGTTTACACAAATTGAAAATTGCAACAGTAGCAGTGGTACCTTTTGATCATTCTAATTTTGTAACCTAACATCTAATCTCGAGTAGCCAGACCCCTTTCCGCGTCATACTTCCGTGCGAAATGGGGTCTGGTGAACAGCCTTTGATGTCGCTGTGTGTTGTGTAGCCAGAAATTGGCTATCTAAAGACCGGATTTGGTTTCTTAAATGCTTCACTGAAGACCAGACTGGTATGCAAGCAGTGCAATCCTATCTCATTAGCTTCTCTTGTTTTGTAGAGAACAACTCGAAGACTTTGGCTTAAGTCGTTGCTGTTTGTGAAATCTGCATGTCTACAGCAACAATTAAATGCAGCCACAGGAACGTTGACGTTGACAGGCTTCCATCTCCTAGGCAATATCTGTCATGATTGACGTCGTACGTAGCGTTTGTGCGCTTGTGTCACAACGGAGACTGAAAATGCGAATGTACTCAATGTAAAGCACTGCACAAAACACATGAGATGATTACCCAAACACAGAGACGACTCATCGTGTTTCGATGATGTCAGCTCCAAGCCCGTCAATTCCATGACCAGATATCGCTCACTCTGGACTGTACGCGGTTGCTTTAGACGTCACAACAGCAAACAGCATCGAGTACGTTCGCATCCATTTAATGCGTTCGCATTCAGTTGTCGTTGTGACACAAGCGCACAACGCTAGACGTACGACATCGAGCCTGCCGACATCAACGTTCCTGCGGCCGTGTGGTAATTGTTGCTTGTAGACATGCAGACTTCACAAACAGCAACGACTCAAGCTGTAGTCTTCAAGTTGTTCTTTATGAAGCAAGAGAAGCTAATGAGATAGGATTGCACTGCGTGCATACCAGTCTGGTCTTTAGTGAAGCATACCAAATCTGGTCTTTAGATAGCCGATTTCTGGCTACGCGGCACCCAGAGACATCAAAGGCTGTTTACCAGACCCCATTTAGCGCGGAAGTATGACACGGGGAAGGGGTCTGGCTACGCGAGACTACCTAACATCTTGCACTAGTCAACATCAGGGCCAACATATAAAGTGAGAAAATTTGCAGCTGCCGTTGCCTGAACTGTTTCACACTACTGATGTGTACTCTAATATCAGCTGTAGGTGCTAATTGTATTAATTAGCTACTATTGTAAAAGAAGGACACCACATTAAGTGGTGGACTGCTTCGAGAGAAGCTTACTGTAAACGGGCTGAATTGACTTCCGGTCTGTCTGTCAGTATGTCGCTATGTTTGTACCTATGTTTGTTTGTAAGCGCGTGTCACGCTTGGGGAGTTTGTCAAGCCAATCAGCAATTGTTTTGGGACGCGAAATGTAGGTGACGTAACAATAGCATATCGGCGTGAATCATTCTCGGGAATTTGTTGAGCCAATCAGGAATCTTTTGAGACACCAACAATGGGTGACGTAACAATACCGTGCATTATGACAGAAAAGCCGAGATGTCATATCCATAGTAAAAACGTTAAACCGTCGTCAAACTGAGAAGCGCAGAGTAAAGTTCAGGCTAGAATTGTACGCATCTGTTTCTTTTTAGAGAAGAATCGCAAAACAAACGAATTCATCGTTCTTCAAGAAACCAAGCGAAGGTCCCATGGGACCATGAATCTGTACTGTTCCGCACAACCAACATGTCATCCGCGGTCTTCAAGAGAGCAATATGTTTTAGCTGTAAGTAGTACTGATGATGAACGATTGGCGGCGTCTTGCAAGAAATTACAGATTCGTAGGAAACACTAATGCTGCTTTCTTCTGGATCCGGTCACTACATGTCGCTTCACAGTATTTCTAGGAGACGTACGAGATCAATCTTTATCTAGCTACGACGAATTATCATCGGAACAAAAGATGCTAGCAACGTACGGCTCAACGAAAGCATGATAATCTCATCCACCTCAGTAGTTAACTGCAAGTGATGCAAGATCGAGCACTACAGAATCGAGAAATAACGTGCAAGAATATACGTACAGGTGTAAGTAGGAGTGATGATGAACGATTGACGTCATCTTGCAAGAAAGATTCGCTGCACTGCATACTTTCTTCTGGATCAGGTCGCTACACATACATGTTGCTTCACAGTATTTCCCCATGCACGTACGTCGATCTCTAGCTATGACGAATTGATTTTAACGGAACGAAAGATGATAGCAACGGCTCACGAAAGCGTGATAATCATGTCCACCTCAAGTGATGCAAGCAAGATCGAGCGCTACATGCAGAATTGAGAAATAACGTGGATAACAAGCTCGCTCCGTGCAAGAGACGCAGCTGTCACACATGTGCATGTACTAAATTCAAAGTGTAGTGTGGGACATTGATGATATTTAGTTAATTATCTTTAATCACATCGACGCATCCCTGGGTTTTCAAAGAATTATACATTCTAGCAACAGGCTAATGATTAATTAATGATAGTGACTATAGATAGACAAAAATTAAAGAAAAGTACATTGATACACAATAAATACACACACACATGCACACACACACACACATGTGCACGCTTGTAGCTTTGAAGCGACGGTGCAAACACAGCTTCCTTTACTAGTAAAGTTTGATGAGCAATCTCTGATAATTGCGTAACCTTCCACAGTATCAAGTCAGACAGCAAGATGTTAGGTTACGAAATTAGAATGATCAATGGTACCACTGCCATTGTTGTAATTTTCAATTTGTGTAAACATTAAAATCTAACAATTGACAATAAGATACATTTCCAACAGTTGAACAATGTTCTTATCAAACAGTAGAATCACCGCTCAACCAAAATTGCAAATTTTTGCTTTATGGTTTGTAAAAAAATCAATGTACATAAAAACATTTGAGACATTTGCAATTTTAACAGCATTGAAATGCAAGAATTAGAATGATCAAAAGGGGCACAGACCTTGAATAATTATAGAACTTTGTCGCCCTGCTAGCATACCAAGAAGACATAACCAAATGCGGGTTGCAGGCGTTTATCTGATCCTTGGTGCGGTAAGTCACATAACACTGCACACCTGATGTGTCGCGTTTTACAGCAAACTTTGTTGACACTTTTGTTATGTGGCGTTGCTAGGGACGTGGTACACCACGTGACAGCTAGCGCACAACAGCGAATTTCTAAGGCCATTCATTCATTCATGATTGCATACACTCTTCCACAGGCGTAGCGTGGTCCTCAAGTTGGGGGTAATAAATTAGATTACCAACCACACCCATTTTTACTTGCAAAGCCATGCCCATTTTCTACTTTTTACTTTTCTCGCTCACAGTTTGTAAACATGTAAGTAAATAGTATGAATTTCATGTTACAAATAAACTGCGAGACTGAGTGTCATTAGTGTTCATAAAGGATTGGAAACACTGTTACAGTCCCTGCCAAAAAGGTTTTCACGGCTTGCTGCGATCGTCAAATTAAATGGCATCTCGATGACACTAGAATCTATAGAATACTAATTCAGTGCAAACTGCCATTGACCAAGTTTAGCATTTCATAATGTAGCGAGTAATAGGTCTATCTAGTTAGCTAGAATAACCTGAACGGAGAAAGTACAGAGTGCCTTGTTAGGTAGCGGAGCCGCTGGAGATTCCATTCTCTGGTCAATCAGGTTGTCAACCCTAAACTTGCTTGAAAATAATTGATGGATAGGCTTCTGCCTTTTGATGCGATCTTGTTTAAATCTGCCATTGCTGGATAACGTAGCAAAGTGATGGGCATGCGCACGTCACGTATCCACGACTTCTCGACACTGGTTTTATCATACTGAAATGACAATGTTTATTATCAAAGAGATAGTCAACATCATTGTCAATGTACTACTCTATGATTAAGTGAACTGTTTAGTAACTTAATAATTATAGTTCTGCTTGAAGTGGAGTGACATGCCCAAAGTGTTTGGGGCTATAGCCTTTCCCCTACCCCCCTGATGCTACGCCGGTGACTCTTCTCTAATATAATAATTAACTTTGTGTGAGTTCTCCATTCACGTTGTCTTTCTCTCGTTTGAGGTCATTTCTTGAACTTGATTCACTGAGTTTACAGTAGGGCTCCATGAACGTTTACATGCATGTGCACTGCACTCATCCAGACATGGGGAAATGTTACAACAAAACAAGTTTTATCAATACAATAGTATGCACTAACCTCGAGAGTGAACCACTTAGAGAACTATACTAGTGCAACTCAGTGGTAATATTAATTCTAGGGTACAAATAGGAAAATCTTAATGAATAATGACAGACTCCCACATTTGACTGCTCATGTCTTGGTAAAAAATCTAGGTAAATCAAATTTGCCTGACACAATGAGCTAGAGTTGCATTGCACATCTATGCAGATGAATCAATGGATGCATGGTTTAGATAATAAGCCTTGTTGGAGTTAGTCATAATAGCATACTGTAACTACAACGAAAGGTTTGGCTTTAATTTGATTTTTATGTTGATTAGGCCTGCAGTTGATAAGGCACGAAGTGAGGTTTACTGCAATAGCGCCTACACATTTATTAACATGAATGCATTAAAGGTAAGTATAGTGTTGCACAGTAGTGACCTAAAGCTAGTATGTTAGCACTGTGTTCATGGTAATGTAGGATTTGCTGCCCGAACTGAAGTACGATTGGCCATCTGTGTTTGCTGACTCAAGTGACAACAGTTTCTGGTAAGGATGTGTACAAGTATGGAGCTGACGTTTTGACATTTTCAGATTTTGTTAGGAGTCATGAATGGAGGAAACATGGAACTTGTGCAATGTCAGTGGATTTTTTGAACGATGAGCATGATTATTTTGAAACTGCCATATCAATTCACAAAAGTTTCAATATTTACGAGTAAGCTTAGCAGTTTATTCATTTCTTGGTTGCTGGTAGTTACAGGTAGTTTTTATTTTAGTGCTCTTGTCAATGCAGGAATTGTTCCATCAGAGACTAATACATATGACGTAGACGAGATTGGTTTTGCCATTACTGCTGCGTATGGTGTGGAACCAATGCTTTTGTGTGGATCTAACGAGGTATTGTGAAATGTGCCCATACTCTGCATGAGTGCGTGTATGAGTCTAACTGTCTGTTTGTATAGTCAATTGGGCAGTTTTTGTCAGAGATCCACTTGTGTATGGACAAAACTCTCCAGCTTATTGACTGTGGCAGCTTTGTCTATGTATACTCTGCTTGTCAACCTGAAGAGTCAGTGAAGTACATAACATCTTTCTGATATACAGTTTTAATGTGTGTGCTATGGATGCATTGAACTGCTTTTGTTTCGATGTAAAATGTGATGTACCTGCACAGACATGGACAAAATTATAAGAACACCCTGCCACTCGATCTACCATGTATGCACACATAGGTAGATCAAATATAATTAGCTTACTTTCGCTAGGATAACCCATTACCATATTAGGTTGTTTGTTGCATTAGGTTAATGTCTTGGGATATTGTGTAAATTGCTTTTGGTCATAATGCAATTCTAACGGGAATATAATAAACAATAATAGATATTAATTAATAGCGGAAGTGGGCGTAGAGTCCTTGTTATACTCTCTCTCTGATATTTTTAATGGTTTTTAAAAAAAACATTATAAATTGCATGAGGAAAGATTGTAGCCATTCACTAGTCTGCTGGATATGCGTTTTAGTGGGAAAATTCTGCAAACTTTGCTCCAGCTGAATTTTTCTTACACATGATCACTAATTTGTTACAAACATTTACCACCGGAAGTGACATCACAATAGTCTTTATCATTGGTAGTCTGCTTATTTTTTTACTAGAGCCTTGAAAACCAAACTAGGGCCGGGGCTAGAGTCTACTCTAGTGGTTTGTAGTTGGAAATTGAAACTAACCATTTGCATATGTAAACGGTGAAAAGATGCGCCAACTTCATGTGCTGGATTGTGCTAGATTCCAGAGTCTTTGCAGTGGACACTAGAAGAATGGTGTACACATTGATTAGAACTCATTGACTGAGACCTATAAAATAATGAAATATGAGATTCAAAGTAAACCAGATTGAGCACTCAACAAAATGAAGTTTTTGTGTTTGCCACAAAACGCATGCACAGTACATTTTGTGCTCGTCAAACAAGTTGGGGGTAATAAAGAAAGCAGTTGAGCAAAAATCTTAAAAGGATTGTCTTTACAGCAGTTAGAGATATTTGATCAAAGTTTGTCTACAACACAAATGACTGGGTGTTCTTATAATTTTGTCCATGTCTGTATGTGCTAGTTCTTGTTTGTAGTATGTTCATTCTGACAGCAGTCTTCCTCGTCAGCAGTTATGAACTCAATATTATTACAAGTATAAGTTGCAACTCAAAATTTAAACTGTCAACCACAATGCGAATACAGTGTAACTGTGACCTATAAGTTAGAAGAAACTACAGTGTAGCATCAGAAACAAAATGGTGAATGCACTGATAGGCATCAGCCATTTCAGGTATGCCGCTTTTTCACTAAGTGGTAGGCTAATTAGGGGAGCATAGGGTGGCCACTGAATGGATACAATAGTCCAGATGGATCCAAGAAATGGATTCATAGTCAGGGCTCACACTACACATCTTGTAAAGTCTACTCTTACTGTGACTTTTTGCATTCTTTGCTGCTCTACAATTTACTTCAATCTCTACAGTACCAGTGTTTGGTGTAGATAGAAATAATTGTTTTGTTTGCTAAGATTACAATGAAAGCAAAAAAGTCAATCAAATTGCACAAAGATCACTCTAACTGATCTCTTTGTTGCATACCAACTGACTTTAGTAGAATAAAACTAAAGAAACACTTGCAGTTTCGGTGCTATGGAGTGAACCGACACTCAACTTCGAATTTAGAGGTTTGAAAAGGTACATTGTAGAACATTAGTGTGATTGATGTGAAAGACTTATGAGCTCGAGGATAGTCTTGTGTAGTCAGACCCTTCACTGCCCTCATTATAAGGGCTTGTCTTTTCAATTAAAAATGGGGTTGGCGACATTGCTCATGTGATGCCTAATCAAGTTTTCTGAAATTAGATTGTCGAACATCTCTTATCATGTTCTGGTCAAACAGGTGCAACAGTTGCTGACAGTCACTTGTGGCTACTGTGTTTTTATCTGGTTACACATATGCACAAACAGCTACTTTTACGGCCATAATACATGTAATAGCTGATGGGCCAGTAGAGCTCATTGTTCAATTGCGTTAAATGACATGCATCCAATTGGGACTAGGAATCTGACATGCATGGTGGACATGAGGTTGTTAGCACAGCCAAAACAAGATCGTCAACATGAGTCAGTCAATGAACTCATCAACTGCATGTATTATATATTAAACAATACAAATTCAATTCAAGTGGATAAATATTTTTCTTAGAATTTGACTATTTGTTAGTATGAAATGCCTCATCTAGAATCCAGCAGTTGCTCCAAATCTGGGTTACAAATGAGATGGTGTTGAATGTTGCCAAGGACACCTAAATACTGACCATCTTCCTCTGGATGGACTGACACAACTTGTTGCAGGTTTCCACTTCCAGCACCAGCAGTCACGTCCATTGTTATGTTACCCAGTTGCATAGAGACTCTACCGGACCTGTGAACTCTCAACACACCTATAAAACCAAGAAGATACACTTCTTCAAAAACTAAAATATATTGACAAATACAAAAAGCAGCTCCAAACAGCTAACAGAAAATATAATGCAATAATAAGATGAAATGTAACTCAGTTCTTTGTACAATGATAAGACATAGGGTAATCCAGGGTAATTCCATACACATTTGCCTTTGGTGACCCGTATCGTGTAGACAACGCGTCGTTTTAACTTGTTGTATCTGCCGTTAGCATTGGCCACTGCACTACATACAGGAAATTTCGTGGTCATGTCCTTGCTCACCTCGATTAGAAACAAGATATAATGTGAGGGAAGGTCAGATTTGGTGGGTGGCGCAATTCCGTACACCTCCCAATACTTGCTTTTCTCAAAAGTTTGGGGTTTCTAATACTGTTCAGCACGCGCTAACACTTACAAATTGAGTCTGCATGTCTTTCTGAGATGTACAACCTGGAAGCTAAACCTACTCTATTGTCACCTATTTCACAGTTATCAGAGCTGGAAGTTACAACATTGTCGTGATTGAGCGGAGTGCCAGTGAAGCAGGTAGGGATAGCCCCCACAAAATTACATGGATGGCTCGTTACTAGTAAGTCGTATCTCGCGAGCGAGTTTACCACTGACAGATGGTAGCACTGAAGGCCAAATACTACGGTGACAAACAGATTTGCAAAACGAGCTTTGCTCTTAAAGAGAAACCAGACAAGTCAGCAGATGTGGTACCTTCGCTCAGAAATCGCTGTGTAGATTCTACAAACGATAACACTGGCAGTTTCTTTTGTTTTCTTTGGAGCGCTAGACAATTAGCTATTCAACGAGGGCTTACTTACTAGACTAGAGCTTGGTTCAGAGCAGTGATCAGCCATTGAAATCAAACTGTACTGAATTACCCCGCGTACTGAATTACCCCGCGTACGGAATTACCCCGGATTACCCTACTTTTTTAGTAGTCAACACATTGCTTAATTAAGAATAAAATAAATACTGTTACGACATGAACACCAACAATGTCATTTTCTATACTGATGTCTTACCTGCATAACCTGATGGAGCATCCGCTAGACCAGCTCTTGATTGCTGATCTGACTGCCCCTCTTCCTTACCATTCTCATCACAGCCTGCAGCAGCACATACACAGTCAGGCAACTGCATGAACAGTAACCGTTCATTTGAAGCTTCTTCAAATAACTGAGCTATATGATCATGATCAGTCTTTGAGGCAGAGTGTTGAGTCATGATCGAACTATCACATTCTGTCTTTTCAATCTTGACTATCCCATTGGCAGACAGTTTGTCTTGTTTCAAACCCTCAACAACTCTGTCCATTTTTTTCTTTGGTTTGACAGGGTTTGTGGAGATTTTTGTCAGAGGCAAACAGACTGGAATCATCTCTGTTGGTCCACTGAAAACAGTTTCGTCAACGTCCATTGTATCCACCAGGCCATCCATTTGCCTGTCTGAATAATCTCGTTCATTAATTTCTCGCTTTGAACTTTCTGCTCTCACAATCTTTTGTCCAGGCCACTGGCTGCCCTTAACATCAGTCTTTGCTCCACTACTCCCATTCCCACTGAATCCAACAGACTGACGTCGGATGGTCTTCTGTGCAGGCCCTGCAGAGAACACGGACGGAGTTTGTTTCAACTCTGTCTCACTTCTTCCTCCGCTTCTCCGCCTAGTATTATCATTCCTGCCTCTACCTCTACCTCTGCCCCGTCCCCTCTTTTTACTGCAATCAGCCACAGATTGCTCTGTCTTCACTGCTGAAGCTGATTTATCATCAACTGCTCTTGTTCTCTGCGGTATAGTGGGAGTGAACCGTCGAGAGCTTGGCTTGGCTCCTGTTCCCATACCTAGAGTCAGATCACGTGGAGGGCGAATGGACTGTAACCGTCCTGTTGGATTAATTCCACTAGGAAGCACATTTCGTAGAAATCCTTCTCCAGTTGCAGAGCTAGGCAACGTGAAAGGCGAAGACGAAGCGCCTGATCGTAAAGTCGACCCAA
Source organism: Corticium candelabrum (assembly GCF_963422355.1). NCBI lineage: Eukaryota > Metazoa > Porifera > Homoscleromorpha > Homosclerophorida > Plakinidae > Corticium > Corticium candelabrum. Next base: position 6,218,773 of record NC_085089.1, on the reverse strand, counting down.
AAGAAGTCCCACTAGCAAACGAAGCGTTCAAAGATTTGTCTGTCATAAGAGTTGCACAACGGAGAATGCAGCATAAACGACCATTGGCGTTTCTGCTGTTCAGTTCTATGCCCCGTATGTTGCGTCACGTGCTTGAATGTATGCCACGTGTCTACGTATGTCACGTGCATAAGCCCCGTATAATCAAAAATGGCGAGGGGAAGCAGTGCAGGATTCGACCATCACATTACTATCTTCTCTCCTGAAGGACGGCTTTACCAAGTCGGTGGGTACATGAAACAACGTTTTGTTAGTTATTATGGTTTAGTTTGTTGACATGTTTTGTGTTTTGCTTTAGAATACGCTTTCAAAGCTATCAGTCAGGGGGGAATGACGTCCATAGGTGTTCGTGGAGATGACTGTGCTGTTGTGATTACGCATAAGAAATTGCCAGTGAGTTTACAGCGTTCAACGTGATCCTGCTGGTTGATTTCAATCATATTCTGCTTACAGGACAAACTCCTGGATGCGTCTACTGTGACTCATATGTTCAAGCTGACTGAACACATTGGTTGTGTTATGACTGGATTGTCTGGTATGTCTGTACACTAATGAACTCTAATGATTGTCTAATGATGGTAGTTCAAACTTAAAGTTAGATAAAGTTGTTTAGCATATGCATGTGTAACTGTTGTGTCAGTGTACGTTTTGATGCTATATGTTGGTATACTGCACAAAATCAGTAGATGTCAAGGATCATGCTTGGCTGAGCATTTAAATAAAACTAAAAATCCCTTGCTTCCACATCTATGGGCCTTGTGAAACCCACGATATACACTTGTCACGAAGTATAACAAATTTAGATGTCAATTTGCTGTTAAATGTGCTACTTGTAAAATGTATCTAAAATGATACAAGTGACTGTCATTTTATGTGACCACATTGTTTGTAGCAACACTAAAGTAGGGATGTTCAATTGGGCTCTTTCATCCTCTTCCAGAAGAGTCTAAAAAAGAGCCTGCATGAGGTTGGAAGACCTGCCACCAATTGGACGCTCATTTGCAGAGTACACTTTGGATGATGTTGAAAGCGGTGGCTGTCGCTTCTGGAGACACATGTGTGATCTTGTCGGACTTTTTTGCTAGGATTTTGAGCTTATCTTGTCAGCTTATGTCATCGTTCATGGATATGCAGAAATAACTGGACCAGAATACGTTAGCTAGCAAGAGTTTCGGCATCATGTTAGGCTTATGAGAGCCTGTTTGAAACTAGATTCCTGTTTGTTGACAGCTCATTGCCATTAGTAGTGTCAGTAGTGTCATTTCTTGCTGCCCTACTGTTGGTATCATCAATGCTAGAAGTCCGTCCGGGATTCACCGCCATGGCCATATCAACTAGGGTATCTCAATAACAGAGCAGAGGTGTTCGGTGAATCAGTTGTCACAGACGCCAAGTGGTTCAACGAAAACTGTGATCTCATTGCCTCCTCGTGCCATGCAGTTGAATAAGGAGACTACTGTGCATGTGCCACACACACATTTCTTTCAGACATTTTAGTGGCAGAGTGGTAGAGGTTGGAAGAGGTTTCTCCAAGACAGTGAACCAAGCGAATACCTTTTCCATTTCTGGAAGAGACTAGAAGCTGGAAGAGCCCAAACGAATGCACACATCGTCTAATCTACAAAGTAAGAAGAGTTGTTACATACGGGACATAAATGTTCTTTCCTGGCTATGCAATGTTAGGTTTTTGTACATAAATGTTGTTAGCCAAGAATGTGATTGACTTTATGTTGATAGTAGCAGACAGGTAAGTTTTGTTCTGTATTTCTGATAATACCTGGTAATTGCGAACATGAATTAAACTGTTGTTATAAAGACTTCTCATGAACGTAGGCGGTTGTGATTGGCTGCTCATCCATTGTCTGTGGCTGCCATGTATGACTAAATGCAAATACTACTTCATGATTGGACCGCATCAGGGGCATGCCACATTCTTGAGCATGTGCATACTAAATGCATACATTACATTCTGTCAGAGTGTAAACTTTCTTGTTCCTCTTGTATTGGTGTTTGCAAAGACAATTCTCCAAACGTAAGTAGTCGCACAGAACACACAGGAGAAAGGAAAAACATGCAATAGATATTAGACTATGCAGTCATTAAGACCTGCATGTGTAAACATATTACATTTTAAACAGCAGGTATAAAATATAGCAGCAACGACTTCGCTCTGTAGTCGTTGTATTCATTAAAAGCCATCCAGGTTGATGGAAGTGCTGGTATATCTGAATTTTGAGCTGCAGCATTTGCTAAAGTGTCATGGTGGCCTTCGATCATACCCACAATGCGCGAGCAATGGACCGCATGATGTACACATACTCTCACTAACTGGGAATCCGAGGCCAGCAGTCCTCAATAACGTCAGCAATCAGACGATCCATGCCAGTGGCTGTACCGCCAGATCCAGATGTAGGTGGCAGGGGAGGACGCTGCTCTGACGCCTTCTGCATCAACACGTTGTTTACACTTTCAGCCGGAAGTCGTTGACAAGTCAATGTCATGGCAGCTTCTAAGCTTTCAGTAGAGACGACTCTTGGACCCGCAGAATTCTAGAATTAACGATGGAACGACCGCTATCCAGAACCGTGACCGAAATTGCAGGCATGGCACATATTATGTATACTAGCTATATAAATATGTATAATACATGTGCAATTTGCCTCGTACATACTGACGTGCACTGTGCGCAACGGAACCATACACGCACTTGCATGCAACATGTTCAAAAACACGTTCCGCAAAAAAGAATTTGGGAAAAATTCGGTGCAACCTCCAAAAGACAGTTGGTTGGGTTACCCGAAACGAAGAAATTTTTGGTGTAGCTCAATCATTAGTGTTTACACTGCCTAATTATGATTAGACTAATGACGTCTTAATACTGGCTAGAAGCAACCTTATATCTTTGTTAGTGGTTACATGAGATTGACCTACCTACTAAACATAGAGCTTTTTAATGATACCATTATGATCTCAGTACAGTACAACCTCGATTATTCAGACTTTCGATTATCTGGACATATTCTGTGTCCCCTGACTTTTTGCGTTACCGGATAAAGGCACTATAGTATATTTCACTACATACTAATATGCTGTAGGTATAGCCTTTCACAAAGGAGCAACCACGTAACAGAGAACGTAATAATGTAATAAATAGGCAGCTGTTGGTGACTCTTCTAGTGACATGAAGGTACAGTAAGTGTGGAAACAGAGCAGGGTTTTGCACAGTGGAGGAAAATTAGTTGATATTTATCAACTTTTAATTATCTAGACTTTTACCTGTCTCTGGAAAAGTCCGGATAATCGAGATTGTACTGTACGTTGTGTATGGTTACACGTCAGCAGCATACTTTCGATTGTGAGCACAAAGGTGACTTTAATTCTAGAACAGACTTTTAGTATGTGTGCTTACATATGCTATCTTGCACGAATCACGAATGCTGTCATTTTGTTTGCATGGAGACCCTTCTCAAATAAACTTTCACAAGTAGAAGACGATGTCCACCCCTGTGGCACCACAAAGCAAGACCGATCTCTGAAATTTTTATTCTTTGTGACATTTGTACAGTTGTATCTTACCTGCAAAAATACTGAAATCACTGTGACATGATGTGCTTGGTCTAAACACAGTCTTGCTCTCATGTTCAACTGACTTTCATTTTACTTCAGAGAGCTGTCAATGTGCTTTGGTAACTGATATCAGTGTAGCTGTCAAAGTGATTGCATACAAGTTTGTGGCATATAGCAGTACACACATTACAGGTATACCTGTTGTGGACTAAGGATGATTAAATTAGCACAACAGGGTACTAAGATAATTAGGTTGATAATGATAACATCACAGAAAGTATTTTGGTTTGCATAATCAAAAGGGACAAACCTTATTCAGACAGAAAAACAAAGGTGCTTAATTTAATAAATGCCATCACATCGTCACACAAGAACTGCCAGAACTGCTGGAACTCACTTTTGATTTAGTTCTGAAACTGTTCGAACTGATTCCGACAGTTCTGTCCAAGGGGGAGATGGAACTGCTAGAAGTGACTGAACTGACATGCCTCTTTTCTACAAAGTCCCAAAAGTGTGATGGCGCACTATTTTGTAGTTTCGTGCTGTCTATTGCTCCTTTTGAGGAAGATTGGTGTTCATCACGAGGTCAGCAAGAGGCGCTGTTAGCTGAAGTCACTCTGGCAGTCGGTGGATTGGTAGCTGATGAAGCCATAGTAGGCATATGTTAATTGACATTGCTTCTGTTAGCAGTTCTGGTTCACAAAGCAGATTTTTTGTTTGATCTAGTTCTGGTTCTATCAGTTCCAACAGTTGCGACACACCCTCAGTTTCAATTCTAGAACTGCAATTTAAATGTGCCCTTTGTATTTTTGTGTTAGCAGTCTGCAAGTTGATCACTTAATTAAATGTAAATATATCATCAATTCCTGATCTAGAGTCAAGAGTAGGTTTGTACTTCAACTATAGTATAAGGCTGAAAAGAAGTTGCTGTACTTTTACATGTATTTCATGTGGTATAGACGAGTAAAGAGTTGTGAATGGTTTAGCTTCAGTAGAACTGATTTATGGCTTGCTAACTTGTCCGAAGCATTGTAGTAGATGAAGGTTTCCCAGTCTTTGCAATTTAATTTAGTTTGGTTAATGTGTGTTCATCTTAGTGTTTCGCTATAGTGCTGAGTGTCTTTGTGATGGTGATAGGTGTTGGGTCCGTTTGGGATTAAACAAATATTGTTAGTGATTATTAAATCTAAGAAGAACACCATTTATCATGAAACGGTCATTTGAAGACTGTTTCTAAACACTTTGTTATGATTACGGTATTACAAGATGATTGTAGACTTTACTGACTCTTGTTCATTTATTGTATGACAAACCATGATTGCAATAAAGGTGAACATTTGTGTTTGATACAATAAATATTTACTGCATTGTGTGCATTTCTAATTTGTCAAATGTTTACCAGCTGATTCCGCTGCTCAAGTAAGACGGGCTCGCCATGAAGCAGGATTTTGGAAGTACAAGTATGGGTATGAGATTCCAGCTGATATGCTGTGTCGTCGTATTGCTGACATTTCTCAAGTCTACACTCAAAATGCCAACATGCGACCACTGGGCTGCAGTAGGGAACCATTGTCATTAGAGTAACAACTGCTTTTAGACGGCTGTATTGTTTGTTCAGGTATGATTATGATTAGCATAGATGAAGAGTATGGACCAAGACTATACAAAACAGATCCTGCTGGTTACTATTGTGGCTATCAAGCATGTAGTGTAGGCAGCAAGCAGACCGAGGCAAATACTTTCTTGGAAAAGAAGATCAAGAAGAAACCGAAACTCGGTTACACTGAGACTGTGCAGGTATTTAGATGGGCTGGTATTTTATGGGCAGTTATATTATTAGCCTCATTGTCAGCAGGCAGTGGATACACTTGTTCTGTGACATGTATGTTTTCTTTTATTAATTAAGAAGAATAGATGCTTTTGATATTCTTCTTTTGAAAGAAGGAAACACTGAAGTCATGGATGGCTGTCGTGTGTAACCACTGCTTGTAATGAAGTGGCCTGGAAATGGGGCTACACAGTTTCAAGTATGATAAGTAAGATGCTGTTGTTGTTGCACAGATGGCAATTACTGCATTGTCAACCATTTTGAGTGTTGACTTTAAACCATCAGAAATTGAAGTGGCAGTTGTCACTACAGACAAGCCATTATTTAGGTAGATGGTGCTAGTAATGTGTGTATGTATTATGCCTTTGATGACTTGTCTGTTTAAAGGGTATTGCCTGATGATGAAGTGGACGGACACTTGACAGCAATTGCTGAGAAGGATTGATTTTTGCCTAGACAGTAGAGTGTATTGCATGATTGTGACACAGTCAGAGGTAGCTATAGTACATACAAATGTAGCTTCAAGTGTTCATTACCATTACCTATTCAAGTGTTCATTACCATTCCAGCTACTATCTCTGTCTAGTCCTGTCTTGCGTGGGATCGACCTATTCATTCGCACTAGTCGCAAGGAAGTGTTCAACGCATGAAATACAAAGGTGTGGTGTCACTTGTACGTTGGCCGCCCGGTTCCGGTGGCGTGCATATCAGGACGTCTCGTGCCATCCCCATATATGGTAGTCCATGTGCCCCCTAGCCAATAAGAGGCGTCGACTGTCCTACATCACACCCTACCGTCCTGTCGCGTGCACAGGAATGGCCGAGGACGAGCAAGACGTAGCCTCATATGGCAGTGAGAAGCAAGGCTTACTTGACCCCGCCTGGGAGCGTCAACAACGGAAGGTGAGAGTTTCGCCTCACACGCGGGGATTCGCTTCAAACGGTCGATGATTTGGTAACAATACAATGCACCTCCTTGCAGACGTTCACTGCCTGGTGCAACTCCCATCTTCGTAAGCGTGGAATGAAGATTGAAGAAATCGATCAAGACTTCTGTGATGGGCGCAAACTGATTGCCCTTCTCGAAGTCATTTCTGGAGAGGCTCTGCCGTCGCCGGAGAGAGGCAAACTGCGCTTTCACAAAATAGCAAACGTACAGAAAGCGCTCAATTTCGTGCAGGGCAAGGGCGTCCGACTTGTCGGCATCGGCGCTGAAGGTAGGTCCGATGGTCGGACACTACGTGCTGCATGATGCTCGTAGAGAACTATGCGACATTCGCGCATCTCTAATTGCATTTCCTGCTTTGCCCTTGCAGAAATCGTAGATGGCAACACAAAAATGACGCTTGGTATGGTTTGGACCATTATCTTGCGGTTTGCTATTCAGGACATCTCAGTTGAGGGTAAGATTCGTAGGAATTGACGCTCTGACGTCATATCAATCGCTTGTCTTTGTTGGCAGAGCTGTCATCTAAAGAGGGTCTCCTGCTGTGGTGCCAGCGAAAGACGCAACCGTACAAGAACGTTAATGTGCAGAATTTCCACATGAGGTATGCATTTTAGTTGCCCTATGAAATGGAAATTGAGTTGATGGTGTTGCTTTTACTTTCAAGTTTCAAAGACGGACTCGCTTTCTGTGCTCTCATTCACCGTCATCGTCCGGAACTGATTGATTATAACAGTTTGAAGAAGGTAAAGGGTTTTATGCAGTTTTGTCAGCGTGTTGTAGGCGCGCGTGTGTGTAGAGTCTCCCCTGCGTTGTATTGTTGATTGTAGACGTTGCTTGTTGTAGGTCTCTGCATAGGATACTTTTAGTGTCAATATTTGGTGTGTATCTGTTCTCCTGCAGAGTCAGCTCTCTTTCAGTTGCTCTGTTGTTTTGACCAGATCTAACTGTGCTGTTTTTGTTCTGGATAAATCTGTCTGTCTGTCTGTTTTTCTGTCTGTCTGTCTGTTTTTCTGTCTCTCTGTCTGTCTGTTTTTCTGTCTGTCTGTTTTTCTGTCTGTCTGTCTGTCTGTCTGTCTGTCTGTCTGTCTGTCTGTTTGTCTGTCCAATACATATATTTTCAATATTGAAATCTACATTCAACACAACTAAGCAACTCTACTGTCCCAATCGCACAAAATCTCTACCAAACTAAAGCTCTACAGAAACCAGCCCTATATAGGGCTGTACAGTAAAGCACATTAATAATTGTGTATATTGTTCATTCTCTTGACTTCCTTGTCTGTTCCAGTAAGTGGGATGTCTTCCTGGATATCACCCTAGCGTTACATTGTTGTAACTGAACTGATAAACGTTGTCTCCAATATGTTGTAAAATTGGATGCATTCTGATGACCGTCCTCACCATAACACATGAGAGAAAAGAGTCTTTAAAAACTGCTGAGCCTCATCACCCCATCTGCCATAATGTTCGAATACCAAAGGGATTGCTGTTGGTGCATACCCTCCTGGTAGCAGTTGGGAGTCATACTTTGTATGTTTAAACTTTTCTCTTCTGGATGCCGCAGCCCCATCAATATAAGCAGCTCTAGATAGGATATCTTTGCTGAATGGATGTGATAGAGCAATGCCTAATTCTGCTGCTGGCATGCAGAATGATTCCGCAACATAGATGTCTGGCCTTCCACTGGAAGTGGTGTAGCGATCTTTAGGCTCAATGTAGTACAGTACATGTAGCTGGCTGAGACAATCTGCCCACACAGAAACCATACAGTTGTGAGACCACACTGGTCCACCTCCAACTTTACAAGTCAACAGATGATACTCTTCTCTATCGATCGTTTGTCCACATTCACATTCGTACTCATCTGCCAACAAAGGTAAGGGCATCACCATCCCCAACCTCATGAATGCCGTCAAGCGGAAATTTCCAGGTAAGATTGCGAGATTCTGGGTTGATGGAATGGGATATAGCCAAGAGCCTGCACCTTTTCCTTGCAAGGAACGTAATCGTGCTGAAGCCTTTCCAGATTCTTATCCAATAAAGTATTGACTTGAGCTTTCGTGACCTTATCTATCAGATGATGCTGTAGACGCTTAGTATTAGACAATAGATCATTCATTGATTGATGTCTGTCTGTCTGTCTATCTATCGTCTCGACTTGGGCTAAATGATTAGATGAATTAATTAAACATTCCTCATCAAGTTGAGTCTAGAAACAGATATATCAACTTGGAGAACCGACCGGATATAGCAACATACGATCCCACTGAATATTGCACAACAGACTTGGATATTTTAATGGCTCACCCACATTCTTGCGACACCCTAAAATCAGCTGCCAAAAGATGAGTCTACGCGGCAGAGATGTGAGAACAGAGAAAGATGGCAAAATATGATCAACAATCCATATCAGAGTTCCATTGGTTTTCGAGCACTTTGGCTTTTGGGGCCCTATGGCTGAAGAATATTTAAATAAGATCTCTAAGAAGCCGAAAGATGAACATGGGAGGAACAGTGAAGCAGACTTTCGAGATAGGTGGAGGAAGCAACTGTCAGTAACTCTTGCAACTCTCGAGTGATTTTTAAGAAGTTGTCAAAGTTGTCTAAGTGCAACTTCGATGACTTTACATATGATAGAGACATTCAACATTTTGTCCATTGACTGTTATTGTTTCGCATAAAGTTAGCTCTTGTTATCGGTAGAGTAAGCATTCAAGTAAAACAATCTGTCTGTCTGTCTGTCTGTCTGTTAAATTGATATCTTTTTTTTACAAACGCTACGATACAAGCTCTAAAGGTACATACTAATGCAGCAATAATCGACTCTACTCTAATCTGAAGTCCAGCTACAACCGGAAACATACATAACTAACATGTTACCATAACTAGTAAGCTAAGGGTCTGATGCAGATTTCTCTGCATCTCCCTCGTAAAAAGAAATTTGTCTGTTTGTTTGTTGTCTATCTCTGTCTGTTTGCCTGTCTGTTTCTGTCAGTCTCTCTCTTTCTGTTTTTGTCACACTGTTATTATGTCAGTTTGACTTGTAGTGTGTCTGTCAGTCTATTTGCTCATTGGCCTGTCTTACTTGTTGCTGTCTAGTTATTGCAATTGTTGTCCATCATTTGCTCTCTATCTGTTGCTCTGTCTGTCTTATAGTTATATGATCAGTGTCAACATTCTAAATATCTTATCTTTGTAAGTTTGCAATGGACAGAGTTACGAGTAAAAATATTGCTGTCTTAGCAAAATTGAATAATGAGATAGAAACGAATGGCTGTCATTACTTTTATCTCACTATGCAACGTAATACTTTGTGACTTTCTGTATTCTGTCCACATATTTGTTAGTGTTCACATTTAATTTTTGCTTATTAAAATAACAGGCTATTTGACTATGTAGAGCAATCCTTTGGAGAATTTGAAGACGGCATTCGAGGTTGCTGAGAGAGAACTGGATATTCCACAGATGTTGGACGCAGAAGGTGTGTTGTGTTGAAATTCTCGTAGGATTTGTGTACTCACTTTTTGTAATGTCCTTTCATACGAAGATATCGTGGGAACAACCAAACCCGATGAAAGAGCAATCATGACCTACGTGTCCTCATATTACCATGCATTTTCATCCAGTCAAGCTGTAAGTGCCAATTTATTGCGTAATTGTCGTTAGTGCTTTCACTTAACGTTTGACAGGCTGAGACTGCCGCCAAGCGTATTGGAAAAGTTTTGGATGCTAACCAAGAGAACGAGAGGATGATTGAAGAATACGAGACACTGGCCAGTGACGTAATGGCAACAATGTATTACTGTTTGTGTCAAATATAAAATGTATTGTTGTGTTATAGCTCTTGCAATGGATAAAGGATAAGTTGGCTTGGCTTTCCGATCGTACTCCCGAGTTTACTCTGCAAGGAACACAGGTACTCGTTTGTTGAGCTCACTTTCTTTGGTTGAGTATTTTTCATGTATCTGTTTGCGATCAATAGGACCGGCTAGAAGAGTTCAGAGGCTACAGAACCCTGGAAAAGCCGACGAAAGCTGAAGATAAAGGTCGTCTCGAGACGACATTCAATACGTTGCAGACCAAGCTTCGTATCAGCAATCGACCAGCTTACTTACCAAGCGAAGGGAAACTTGTCAGCGTACGTGTACATGCTCAGTTGCAACCGTTTTGTTCTCCGAATACACGATTTGGTATTAGGACATAGCTCATGCATGGAGAAATCTGGAAACGGGAGAGAAAAACTACGAGGAGTTTCTACTGGCAGAACTCCGAAGGTCAATAGCTTGACTGTTGTTTTGGTCACCTCGTGATCTGTTGGTGTCATACAGGCTGGAACGACTCGAACATCTTGCAGCCAAGTTCAACCACAAAGCCGATATACACGAGGGTTGGACTGCCGGCAAGGAGGAGGCACTGCAAGCCGATGATATCTCGGGAGCCAATCTAGCAACCGTTCTTGTAATGCTCGTCTACGTTTGTGTTGTTGTTTCACACTGAGTGTTGTTGTGTTGTGTCTCTGTTAGGCTCTAATCAAACAGCACGAGGCGTTCGAGAGCGACCTGAGTGCGCATCACGACCGTGTGGAACAACTCGGTGCCATCGCACAAGAACTGAAGTAAGCAATATTCGTACATCACAAAGCATTGAACGGTACATGATTACCACCGTGTTGTAATAGTGAACTCAGGTACAGTGCTGTGGATCAAGTAAACGCACGACTTCAGGTGAGTGTACTCTTGTTCACAATATGGTGTATGCGTTTGAACACGACTGCTTGCTTGAATAATAGTCAATCAATGAACAGTGGTCGAGGCTGGGTGTGCTTTCAGCACAAAGGCGTGAAACACTAGAGGTCACCATGTTTCACACAACACCTTGCTGCTTGCACGATTATTTATTGTGAAATTTAGGAAGCTCGAACGCAGCAGGAACACATCGATGGCATCAGACTCGATTTTGCCAAGAAGGCTGCAGTAAGCTTCATACAGCACACGCTGATGTTATAGGCGTAATGATCTTGTTTTGTTAGCCATTTAACAACTGGATGGATGGAGCTAAGGAAGATCTGATGGATATGTTTAGTGTTCACTCTATGGCTGAAATTCAGGTACACATCATACATGCAATTGGTTTATACAGTTGGCAGTGGTAAGTGTGGACTGTCGAACGATTGTATAGGAGTTGCAAGCAGCACACAACACATTCAAGCAAAACATGATTCAGGCGCAAGAGGAGTTTGATTCCTTGATGGCCGTAGCGAGTGAGATCAGCACTCTCTCTGGGTCTTCATACAATCCGTACACGACCTTGACTCCGGAGGTTTGCTTCGTGAAGTTGTCACGATCTTGGAAGTATTGAGTTGTGATACGATTTTGTGTTAGGATTTATCTGATAAGTGGGCTGAAGTCGTTGACTTGGTTCCTCAGAGGGACGCTGTTTTGAGGAAGGAAGAGGAACGTCAAATTGGTGTGATGTGTTTTCAACTCGTCGCTTGTTGTACGTTTATACTCGCCATTTTTCTGTAGCTAACGAGCAGCTACGATTGCAATTCGCCGAACAAGCGAACGTTGCTGGCCCATGGATTGAGCAACAGAACGAGTACGTTGCCACTCTGGGTTTACAAGCATCTGGAAGCCTCGAAGTCAGTTGATTTGTTTTGGGTATTCTTGTCTGTTTCTTCATGTATGTTGTGGTAGGATCAGCTTACTTCGTTGAAGCAGGCAGACGAAGACGTGGCGGCTTTCAAGCCCAATGTGGATGCACTGGAGCAGTTGAACCAGGTAGGTACCTTTTGGCGGTCCTCAATGTGATGTCGTAGTTACGTGTTGATTGGCCATAGGCTGTACAGGAGGCACTGATTTTTGACAACCCACACACATCCTACTCGATGGAGGTTGCCTCAATCGCATGTGATTACATTATTGAATAGGTGTATGCATGTCGCTGTGGTAGACAATACGGGCAAGTTACGAGCAGCTGGTTGCCTCAATATCACGAAACCTCAACGCTGTAGAAAACCAAGTGAGAATTACGATGCATTTGTCATTGAATGGATGCCTCACAAATGTATTGATGTGAAGATATTGACTCGTGATTCGAGAGGTCTGTCAGAAGAACAGCTACGTGAATTCCGACAATCGTTCAACCACTTTGATAAAGTACCAAACAAGCTCATGTGCAACAGACGGGCTTGTTGATCGATTCATACCAATTTGATGTTTAGGATAAGTCTGGCCAGCTTGACAAGAACGAATACAAGGCATGCCTGCTCAGCTTGGGATACAACCTAGCTGTTGGGGTGAGAGAGACAGAGAGAGAATGCTTTGTTTTTGATATTGGATTGTGACTGGGATTTATGTATACAGGAAGGTGAGGAGCAAGAGTTGGCTCGATTGATGAGGCAGATCGATCCGAATACGACCGGTTATGTAACCTTTGATGCATTCGTTGACTTCATGACCAAAGAGTCGATAGATGAAGACACAGCCGAGCAAGTAATTTCGTCATTCAAAGTGCTTGCGGGCGACAAGGTAATAATATATTAGTAATTGTGTGACGTACGTCAGCGGATTGACATCGATTGTGGTGTACAGCCATATATCACAGCCGAGGAGCTACGCAGAGAGTTACCTGCCGATCAGGCAGAGTACTGCATTACTCGGATGTCGCCATACGAGGGTCCTGACGCGGTTCCCGGCGCCCTCGACTACACCCTCTTCTCGAGTGCGCTGTATGGGCAAAGCGATTTGTAGGCATGACTGATAGACCGCTCGGTCTGGACTTTATGCAATCAACAATTTATTGCGGCTTGTTTCGTGTTTTTGTGCTCGGTGGATGATTTTGCTTTGTTTATGGATCAATTTGTGTTGGTCACCATGCTTAGTATGGGTGGAATCGCTCGATAGTAAGGACTGGCAAGATTTTGACATGATATACCTAACTCACTCTCTTACAATCTCAACTATTGAAGCTACAGTTCTGAATGGGTAGCGGCATTTGGATTTGTAAGTCCGTTTAGAATATCACGAGCCTGTAGTCGTCCTGTTTCGTCGTCATCTGGATCGAGTGTGAACCACAAAGCAACTGCACATCGTGTACCCGAATTCACTCCAGTTACACCGTGATAATCTCCAGCAGCGAAGGCTACTAGTCGTCCACACGTGGGACGTACAGTCGTATCGACGGTCAAGTTTCTATGTGCCCAGAAGAAATTGCCACCGTCGAACTCATCGTTGAGGTAGAGCACCCCGCTGTAGTCCCGTTTTGTATACGCCGGCGGCACTCTGTCACAAATACTGCCATTAGCACGAATGAGGCAGTTGTCTGAATGAACCGGATGGCTCAGTTCGTTTGTTTCTCGTCCTTTGTTTAGTAGTGATGATCGACACACCAAGTGTGTGTAACTGAAGTACAGTGTGGAATTCAATTTAAAGTATTTCTCTGTAAATGCTCGTGATCTCTCTGTTACATCGTAGTATAGGTGAGTACCGTGTACATCCAGCTGTCCCTCGTTAGCTAGTTCGGCTGCCTTGAGAATAGTCAAGCCGATAAACCTTTCATTCCTTGTGTGAGGACTGGGGTTGTTCTGGTAGCCATCCCCTGGGATTCCTCCCAATTTTGCTAGAGATAGAAGTACCCGGCATTCATCGGAAGTGATTAAGTGTTCGGCTACTACACGTTCTTTTGATTCTTGACCAGCAGGAGGCAACAGTATTTCTATGTTGTCATCGGTCCTCTTCCTACCCGGGGAAGAAGTATCGTAGTTGATAGTCCATTTATTAATAGAAGCATGGTAAGAGTCCTCGCGGAATGATGGTAACAGATTCTGTTTGTTTGAGTTTTCTTGTTGTGCTTGTCGTGTGGAGAACTGCTGCTTTGGTATTGATGAGAACATCGATGCATACTGAGATCCAAATTTCTGTGGACCTTCGATTTTTGTGGCAATTGCTATTCCTCCTAATGCCAGCAGTTGTCTTTCTTTCTTTAATGATCGATGATACCGTATTTCCTATACAGTACACAACCAGCTCAAACAAGCTTTATTCATCACCACACAAACACATGTGCAAGCATGCATCCCCCTCCCGAGGCAGATAGGTACTATATGAACATCATCCAATAGAATTGGTGGTTTGTATATTGACCACAGATTGCCCAATAGAGCAAATGAAGACATCATTCAATTGCTTTAGTAAAACAGACAATGGATATTTCACTAACAAAATCGTATGCTGGAATCACACACAAAGATAGGGACATCAACAACAGATCAATTGGAACACTTTCAACATGACTGATCTACCCCAGCATGAGAGTTAAAAAGTCGCTAAAAACAAGATAAATCAAATGCATAGTCATAGATGTACAAACCATGGGGAATGTGCCCTTAACTTTTCTAGCTGTGATTGAGAAATTATTATAAGCGAGGCTAATGAAAATTCTACAGTGTCAAGTCTCTGAAGCGACTTGCAGATATACTACATAGAATGACATAGACTTAGAGACTTTATATAGGCACTAAGGGCGCAGTTCTTTATTCTCCACCAGCTAATCCAGTTGAGGTTGTGGATCTTTACTGGGTAGCGTAGCGTTTTTTTTTATCTTCAACTAGAGGTGGAGGTTGGTTGAGCTCCACTGATTCCTGTTGAATATAAAGAAACGCTACCTGACTGGTAGAGGTCCACAACCTCAACCGGATTAGCTGGTGGAGAATAAAGAAACGTGCCCTTATAGTGTTTTGTTACTTTCTGTTTTGCCATGTAGTGTTACATGCATGCTTGTGTATAAAACTAATACATTTAATGCCACCCCCTTATAGACAAATAACTGAAATTTGTGCCTCCTAACCTAAAACTACGTTCCTATGATAGCTTGGCCTCCATTCCACCAACACATCTAACGCTCAATAGTAACAGTTTATCGACATACCATTAACTGCTTACATTTCGAGGACTGAGGTCGACCCCTGCCAATACCGTTTGACTCTCATAAAATTTCAGATTATTAATCATTGTCTCATCGTCCGGTTTCATCTCCAAGTAAGTCATTGCAGAAGCCGCGGCCTCTGTCAACCGATTCAACTGATAGTAGGAAAACTGGAGGTAATGAAAATGCATGGCCTCGTAGTCCTCCTTGTCAGCATTCCTAGTATCATACGACATGTCGACAGGACATCTCACTCTGCATTGCAGCACGCTCTTGTAAACGCCCGCAATAACGGAAGACATGTCGCCTCCAGGAATCAAAGTCGTGTTGACACTATTCTGACATGACAACAGGCACACATCCACAGCCTCGTAGTAAGACTTCAACGCCTCCTCAAACGTCTCGACGGCTTTATCATACCGAGTGTTTTCATAAAAATCTGTAGCTTGCAGGAACCGAGTGAGCCAATTGTCTGGTTCCTGAGACACAAAACTGTCTGGTGAAACATCATCTCGGCTCTGGTAGTAGCCCAGATTTCTGGTCATCACTGCGTGTCCTGGGTTTGCCTCTAGATACGTGTAAGTAGCAGCTGCTGCCTGCTCTATCTTTCCTTCCATGTAGTAAGCATACTGTAAGTAATGGTACAGATGCCGGCTCACAAAGGGGTCAGCTGCTGCTCGCGGATTTTCCATTCCATCCGAGCAAACAAGCGAGCATTTTGCTTTCTCTTGCACGTCAGTCCAAGGGCCTACAGTCCAGCTATCGTCCTCAGGAAAGACGAAGTCTCCGCACTTTCGTTTACAGGCTACGAACGATATTTTCCAGTCGAGGTATTGAGTTCTGGAGGAATGAAAGAGTGAAATGGCTTCCGACCATAAACCACTTTCGTACACGGATACGCCGCTGAGATAGGCGGAATGAAAAGAGGAGTCGACGCGCAGTAGAAAGACAAAGACTACAACGACAACCCACTTCATTGTCAAGAGAACAAAAGTGTTGTGTAGAGCAGATTGTGTGTTATGTGGCTAGCGCGCGTTATGTGTGTCGGCCGGTTGATACACGGGACTGGTGGATGCGATGTGAGGTGGCTTTATGGCTGTGACAGAATGTGATGAGACCGAAGCAGAATGGCACGGCTTCAATTCTCCGGGTGCAGCTTTTGATGGCGTATTCGGAGGTTCTACGGTCGACACGCGCTCTCTACTCGTTGCCTGCTTTCCTCATTCTGTGGCATCGCCAACATCGCCAGCGCCACCAGTGCCATTATCACAACCGATTAAACGGTATTGAGTAGTCGGTTGATGACACTATATTCATTCATTTTCTAGGGTCTACTGAGTCTGTGCGGTTGCGAGTGCGCACGTGCCCGGTTGCGTGCGTGCGTGAGTTTGTTGTCTGGGTGTCCGTCTGTCTGTCGGTCGGTCTGCCCGTTTGGCTGACTATTCGTTTGTCTGTCTGTCTGTCTTTCTAAGAACACTTACTGCATGTAAACATCAACGCCAATACAGAAAAGGCTACGTAAATCAATTAAGAGTCTGATCTAGCTGTCTGTCTGTCTGTCACATATATTTGAACTTTTGTCTGTCTGTCTGTCTGTCACAGATATTTGAACTTTTGTCTGTCTGTCTGTTTGTTTGTCTGTCTGTCTGTCTGTCTGTCTGTCCGTTCGTTTGTCCATCTGTCCGTCCGTCCGTCTGTCCATCTGTTCATCCGTCTGTCTGTCTATGTGTCTGTTCGTTTATGTGTCTGGCTGTGGATCTGTTTGTGTGTTTGTTTGTCAAAGATAGGGCATCAATAGAGTATAACATTTTAATGCCTAATTGATAGGGAATTATAATTTGTAACAAATTACATCTAACGTTCACAACTTCACTGGTGTAATTTGTTTTAGTCAAGTGACTCTAGGAGAGGATCTATGATTTACAGTAAGTTATGATCACTAGTACGGACAAGGAATGGTCTACAGTCAAGTTTTTGTATAAATTATATCTCTTAGTTTGAAAGTTTGAAACAACTTCTGAAATGACACTGGCTTTACATTACTGCATTTGATTGAAACGCTTTCTCTAATTAATGTAATTAATGTGTGTGTAGTTTTATTAAATGTGTTAGTCCATCTTTGTCTTCTGTATATTGTCCTCTAGATGTTTGTTTGTGTGTTTATTTGTGGAAAAGTGAGAATAAATTTTTGTATACAATTTACTGTATACTGTTGCAGTTTGTGGAAACCTGCTGTACTTGTATGTTTGATAACAAAAGTAGTGTTACATTCAGACGATAAACCACTGGTGGGTTTTGTATGGATACAGGGAACTAGATGAAAGCACTTCAGAGCCTCAACATTTTAATTGGACTAAGTCATTAACACATCAACATTATATTGAATCATCTCTGTTTTCACCAAACGAACAACAGGTAGAATACACAGCATTGTCATGGATTTCTAGTGTCTCAACATATCTCTATATTTTTAGCACTGTAATGGTAGTAGTGTTGATTTGATGGAGTCTGATGATCAGTGTTGTCCAGTCAACATGCATGTTTTAGCGGGATCGTCTGACATGAGTCCAGTTGAAGATAATTGTGAGTACTACTATGAGCTGACAGAAAGCTCAGTGTCCTTTGCTGAAAGTCTTAAGAATGCATTTCAAAATACTGTGAAACGACCTCGCTCGCTGCTGTCAAAATCAAGAGACTCGAGTCCGTTCACTCTAAACCCTATAGCCAAGCAGGAGCTGCTGGCAGCCCCTAATGGTGTGAATAATGGAGATGTGCTGAACGAACCGTACACTGAGATTATGAGTCAGTATCATGAATCATTCTACAAGTTCCATGGTAGATATCCTGATTGGAAGTCCAGTCGTTCACGATCGCAGTCACGTTCACCATCACTTTGGTCAGAGACATTGGGAGAGGCGGAACCAATTGAATTCAATGAAGAAGCAGCAGCTAGTGGTAATGTGTATCTACTATCTCATATATTTAATTAATATTGACATACACAATAGGGTCATTAATGAAACTAAACAAAATACAGACAGTAGCACAAACTATAGAGTTATGTATGCAAACAGTGTGCATTGGTTATACTACTGATTTATGTTACTTAGGATACTTTTCAGCAGCCATATTCATTGTTGAATACATTAAGGAATGACATCTGACGATGCTTCAGAAAATGTATAGTTAAAATAGCAACGTTTTTAATGCTTTTGGACATTGTCATACAGATCACTTTCAGTTGTGCTGTTAATGTACTCTACTGAAGTTGTGATTTCAAACAGACAAACTTTTTGTCTAGATAATTTTATTTAATACACAGAACAGTCTGGATTTGTCTAGTAGTCAATGTTGTTTGGTTGCTTTCATTATCTTTTTCACTGATTTCTGCATGTTACTATACTTGTGGGACTTTCTTGTAGTTTTAAACAGGGCAGCTTTCCTTTTTCTAGTATAGTTGAATGTCAGTTATCTGAACGCCAGTTATCCGAATGCGTCAGTTAACCAAATGCAGAGTTCCTCGGATGCTCTCTAGAAATAGTTAATACGCACTGTAAACCATTATGAGCATGCACAACGAAGTGTAATGTCAAGTTAGTAAGTTATATGGTAAACTATACTTTCTCATTATTACCTTATAGAGAGTGCAGTCAAGTTTGGGTATTTGTGCAATTGTTGTTCAGTATACACGTATTTGGTTATGAGTGCACATGGGCAGCTTCGGAGGCCCAGAGACACCTGTTTGCACCCCAGGAGAGTCAATGTCAGTTATTTAAAATATTCAGAGTTATGAACAGGGTCGGGTCCCAAAATGTTCAGATAACTGACATCCAACTGTAGAATATATTAATTGACTTTAGAAGCAAGGAGTCTACTCAATGAGATCGGGACTCTTGTTTTTCTTTGCTAGGAGTAACTTCTTTGTTTAGGATTAAGCATGTTATCACGTGAAGAACTCAAATCAATGCATGCTGAAATGTCAGACAAAGTCAGCGAGCTGTCTGATGTATTAGTTGACTTGCTGACGTCTCGTGATCAACTTCAATTGGAAATTGAAGTCCGAAACGATTTCATTGCTGCTGTGCTGCGACTGCAGGAACTAATGCAGTACCGGAATGCTCGCAACCAGCAACAAACAAAGGGCAAGTTGCTTTTCAAGAAAACAGTGAGCGGTCAAAGGATTTCCAGGGTAAGAGCATGAGCATGTATGACATACACGAGGTGTAACTTTGATGAGGTATGGCTATTTAGCACCTGGATACTGTGATTTCGTATGTGCCTTCTATGTTAGGACAAAGCTTCAAGACTATACAATTTTTGACTAAAGGTACAGATTAATTCATATATTAAATGGCCAGGTTTTGATTGTATTAGGTGTTTCATACATTTTGGGGGTGGTTGGGGTTTCTTGTTTTGGTTGTGATTGGATTGCTTCTTTATTAACATGATTGATAATCAGGATTCAGATAGTGCATGTGCATCTGTGTTTATAATACAGTCTCGTTAATTAGTTATGCATTTTAGTTGTTGAAGCAGTATGTGCCGACAGCTCTTCGTTGCAAGAGGTATTACAAGAATATATGACATATGCAGGTCAAGAGTGATGTTGTCTTGTTTCGAATGATTCACAGTTATGTTTTGTTTCATACTTACAGGACTAAACTCATAATGAGAAACTTAGTGCACTACCTCATTTGTATCAAAGATGACTGACTTTTCTGTAATCCAGCAGGTTTGGATTTAGAATGTGAGGTAGTAATAGTTACATCTGGTTGAATTGTAGAATGGATTGTTTTATATGTATGTGACCAGACGATGGGGACGATTGCTGACTACTTATGTGTGCATATTTGTGATGTGGACAAAGGCAAAATTATACCAGTCAGTGGTTAGAGTGATGAGTTTTGTATAGAATATTGAGTACTGCGTCACTTTATAAGGTTTTGTAGTTGCAAGTAAATCTTAGGATGTGACATTATGAAAAATTGAAAATATAGAGTTCAGTACATACAGTTACCACCAAGTCCAATTTTCTGCTGACAAGAATTAGTGATAATTTAATGGGCTGTGTTTGGAGTGATGCTGTAGATCAATGTTGAAATATCAGTTGATTTGCTAGATGATCGAGTTGATTTGTTCTTTAAAATTTGGAAGCTCTTTGTAGGTGATATAATTGTTTGTAATAATTATGAAATAACTGACTGGTCATTGCATCAGCGTGCTAATGGTCTCATATGAATGAAACCAATTGGAAAGAATCAAAACGTTTGGAATAGAGGTAGGGTTTGGCTGAAATTGAAGCAGTGTGTAATGCAATGACCATAATTTACCACAAGAGGTCAAGTTATTGTTGTTTCTATGTACATATGCATTGCATTGAGATCCATTAATTTGGAGAACAGTGAGGTATTATCTAATTAACAGATATAGATCTGTATCTTTCCATTTAGCAACTGAACTGGTTAATGACTGTGAGTTTAACTAACGGTGACTGCCACAATATTAGTAGCCTTTCATGATATGCATGTAAGTGATCAACAGTCTATTTAGGTTGTGAACACTTCTTGCCTCATCTAAGTTGTTTTTTAGCTATTTATTTCTTCATGCAAGTGTTCTTGTAAGAAAACTACAAATACACAAAACTTTCAGCCCACTGAGAAGACTCATTTGTCACACAGTTAACAAACTTGAAGACAACGATGTCTTTTTCTAGTACGGCACTCCTATGTTACTTGGCACTGGATATTTCATTCTGACTTCATGAGCTTCCAATATTGTGAGAGGTCTCTTCAACTTTACGGCCTCTTCATCATAATGTGCATTAAACCAGATTTCAATCAATGTGGAACGATCACTACCATATGTAGGAAAACAGTTTGATGTCAGAATTTTGTAGACAGTGTTATAGTCTTTGTGAAACAGAGCAATGGATGCCTTTGCACTGATCACTTGATCTCGTGTGGTGGCAGAGATGGGTAACTTATCAACGAAGTCTGAGAGTTGAGATAGAAGATTTGCAGACTGAAGATAGAGACAAATCTCAGCAGCAAGGTCATTGATTAAGCGCTCAAAGTTTGGATCACCATGAAATTCAGATCCAGTTGCTACATCCCACGCCTTCATGTAGTTGTTGTATACTTCGTCCAAGCTGCGAGCAGTGACTGCCAGATTTCTGTATGCATGTGCATTAGGTTTCAACTTTGCAGACATATTGAAATGAGTTCTTGCCAAATTGCCATTACCCTGCTCAGCCGCTGCTACACCAAGGTGCAGATGAATCAGCCAATTGCTGCCTTGCTTACTTAAGGCAGTGTCTAGTAGATTAACCCAGTCATCGGAGACTTGGAAACTAGTCGGAATTAAGTTTAAAGTTTTGTTACTGAAATGGCCAGTCTCCAAGAGCTCTAACCACGGAGAAGCTTCCATATCTGTCGCATCCACGGTAAAGTAAGTGCTTGGACTCAGCTGCTTGCCTGTAGATTTCTCATGAAGTGCTCCCCAGGATGACCCTGTGGTAATCAGATCCTCTTTAGTAATCGGATGATCTGCATATTTTTCTAAAAATGACTGCATTTCACTGATACGACTTTGAGAAAGGCCCTCAGCAGAGGAAATCCATTTATTAACTGCACCGAGTGCTTCTACATAGTTTTCTGAATGGAGCTGTGATGCATTTCCAATAAATGGTCGGAACCATTCTGTCCACTGAAAAACCTCATTGGCTTTCAACGGAAAATTCTGCATCTGTGTTGGTGCAGGACCAATTTGTAGTTCAGTGTAATCACCTTTACCTTTTGATGCCGAAAGGAAATTCATCCAAAACTGGGCTTTAGCATCTTGCCCCCATGTGAAGAACTTTGTTCCATTGATTTGATGGCCATGAATGACAGTAAAGCCCTCCCCATCTGCATGACCAATATATGGTAATTGAGGTTTCATGATTCGAACAAATGCATCCATTTCATTTGGAATATTCCTCAGATATGACATATCGACTGAAGGGTCATAGAATGATGAGTTCTCCAAGCTGTAATCAAAATGAGGCCAGTTAGATCGGACCATTCCATGAGAATTTTCTACGGTATAAGCAGCTGGAGTGATAACTCGACTCTGTTCTGTGATGGCATGTGCAGCACATGTCCACCAGTAGCCCAGAATATCATGAGAATTAGTATTTGTCACTTTGGGATGAGCCCAGAATGTGCCATCACGATCATCAAACAGCATGTCAACCTGCCATACTGTGTGATTAAGTCTGTCAAACTCATACACTCGTAGGATAGGTCCAAGGTCAGTTTTTATCTTAGCCATGTACACTTGTGATTCAGTGAAAACGCCGTGGCCAATAATACCAGGCGACCAGTTCCACTCGCACCCTCCACTTGTCCAAGCTTTTCGCAACCCAATATTGGCCGGTTGATGAGCAGGGTTATTGAAGAGCATCTCCCTCTTAAACTTCTTATGATAAAGCGACCACACCTAGAGCAATAAAGGAAGAAAAAGAACATCGAGGAACAAACCACTTGCAGACCTCTCAACCTTTTTTGCACCAAATCGTGAGGCTTTTTAAATGACCACGCCCATTAACACATATCCTAAGTAGGCGTGGTCAACAGATTACTTGTTGGCCTCACTTTAGTTACGGTTGTTGGGAGAAAAGACTGCCAATCGCAAGAATTGGCCACAAATCGTGAGAGTTGAGAGGTCTGCACTTGTCTAGCAGACAATGACAACATCTAGTCTTGCGTAGCCAGACCCTTTCTGCCGCGTCATCCTTCCGGGCGAAATGCCGCGGCAGAAAGGGGTCTGGCTACGCGAGACTAGACAATATCAAGAATACAGTAGGCTTATATAACGTACGTAACTCAGTCAACATAATTGAGATATTTGAATTAAAATGCAGCTTAGCATAGACATTTACAGATTTGCTAGAACGGACAATTGATTTAGACCTTGCGAGTATCTGTCTGCCTTGTTTGCAATGTGGCACAATTGATGTTTCATAGCTTTTCATAGTTAAAAAGATCCTGCTGGGTTTGAAGGAGACAGAGTTCTATTTACGTGTTAAAACTTTCAAGTGGTTTACTAAATTTTAATTTTAAAGTGACCTGTTATAATTCTACTACTAATTTATAATTAGGAGGTCTCTTCCCTCACTCTCCACATTCTTGCTACTGTAGTTCATGTATTATGACCGCCGTTTACGGTGATTGATGGAGTTTTCCATTATTGAAATCTAGCTGTTTGACCCGAGGAGGTCACGTGGTTGTTTGGTTGTTCATATCTAGTGTGGAAGTTGACCTGTTGTGATTTCTACATACTCGGTAAACGAAACCAAATGACCGAACTTCTATACATCTTCATGATTGAAATTGGAAATTAACAGATCATCTAACTGAAACTTGCAGCTAACCTTTCCTCCCCACTGTGGAACAATGTTTGCAATAATATAATCGTTCTCCACTTGTGTGACGGGTACGGTGGTGCTGTTACGTTTACAGTCCCAGTTGTCTTGTGTCAGGTATGGTAGCTGTCGCCCACGGAGATCAGTGCTAGCATACGCAAATATGTCGTCTGGGCAACTGTCGTCCGGAATAAAGGGCTGTGGAGTGCCTTGACCGCCGTGGTACGATCCAATATTCAAGTGACCTCCTTCTTCTTCACCTTGCATGAATAGAAACTGAGGTAAGAGGTTTTCAGGACCGACTGACGAGAGGACCAACGGCATTCTTGCTTGTTTTACAGTAGCGGCCGTCGAGAGACTAAAGAAGGCTAGGGAATACAGGAAACAAAGATGTGACCGTAGCTTTCCCATGGCTTTGCATCACGTGACGAGGTCAGGATGCATTAGCGTATGGGTATCCCGCCTACTGTGCATTGTTCGTTTCATCTCATTAGTATCTAATGTCAGTGTCATCAAAATACTAAGTATAGTAGACGACTGTTCACAATCTCCGTTTTTTCATCAGATGTACTATTCACACGGCTTATTAACTTAATAAATGGAATCTCACAAGTAGATTATTACTAAAATGTAATGCATAAGAATGTATGTGCTATAGGCAGCATACACTGGGTGATTGACTATCCGGGGAATGACGAGGACGGAGAGAGACTGGGTTGATACGCATACACTGTGTATTTCTAGACTTTCTACAGTCAGAGCCCACACACTGAAGCAAGATGTACTGTAAATCATGGTAATTGTTAGTGTTCTATGTTGGTACTACAAGCTTATTTAATTTGTTCAACGAAATCAAAATTTTGCCAGCTTTTGTAACACGAAAGCACAAACACTATAACTTGGTTGGTATAATTTGGTTAATTATAATTTTTATTACAATGACTAGAATATTTAGTTATGTATTGAAGTGGTTAGTTTGACAAATCCGGACATACAGAACAAGCAGCTAGTATGAATGTCTGTCAAGTGTAGGAAGGGGAAGTTACATTACATTACACAATGCTACGTCATTGGCAAGAGCAGTGTGAAATGACAGCCACGTGACCATGACCACCAACTTTGTTAACACCTGAAAAATATGGTCTATCTTGCTTCCAGATTTCTTAGAAGTGTCCGTTGGCAAATTTACATGGCCTTGGATTTGCTGATACTGGAAGAACAAAGTTCTATTTTCTCTCCTATTCAAGTGAAGTTCAGTTTACAGTTAATTAGTAATACTTTCGAAGTGCTAAGTGATCATCATTGACTCTAAAATTACTAGCATGGATACTTTTGTAGGATAGGTGGTCTCTGTTTGAGTCACCTACATTCGCACTACTGTCTGCCTGCAAAGAACTGGAGCAATCCAAGGACCGTGTGCCTGAACTAGAGCCATAGTTATGCAGTGATGCAGCAAGCATATAGACAAATGAGCAGTCGAGTATACTGTATTAATTAAATGGCTAAGCATTATCTAGATGTTCTATGTACCAACTCATCACATGCAACACAAGCATTTGAACTTATAGTAGCTAATTAAGGTTATCACCAATGGTTGTTTCTTGGTTGTTCTGCCTGAGGTCTCTGACTGTAATGTCCATGGAGATGATTCCTTCCTCCTGGTCGGTGAACCTGTCGGATACGTTCACCACCCATCAGAGGTCGCAGGCCTCCATGACCCTCCATTTGATGTCGTGAGCTGACAGCTGGTCGAGGTCCTAATTGTGGTGGTGCTACTTCTTGATGATGAACATGAGCAATATGTCTCTGATCAGTAGATGAAGACCCTTTCCCAACAAACGACTGACTTTCACCACCAGATTGAGATTGGCCCACAAATGATTCCTGTAAAACCACATCAATGTCTAATAGCTAGACGTTCCAGTTCCATTTGATTTAAAATTTGCTGCTTACATTGGATCCAGCAATACCTGATCCATCGAAGTGCTTTTCACTCATATTTGGAGTATCTGAGAACACCATTGTAAACCTAAAGAAATCGCTAGTTCTGTGTGCGAACAACGAAATCGCCATCAGCACGTACTCTCCAACTTTTTGCAGTACTCCTGTTCGACCAATGTAAAGAGTCAGACTTCCTTTCCACAGAGAAGCATATCTTCAATAAAATAAAATGAGTTATTTTGCAGTGTCCAAAACCTATCTCATCAGTTCAAAATATGCATTGTTAAT
This sequence comes from Corticium candelabrum, assembly GCF_963422355.1. Taxonomy (NCBI): domain Eukaryota; kingdom Metazoa; phylum Porifera; class Homoscleromorpha; order Homosclerophorida; family Plakinidae; genus Corticium; species Corticium candelabrum. The sequence goes on along the minus strand of NC_085089.1, from coordinate 6,192,832 downwards.
TAAGTCTTTCCTTTAAATACACTATTAATGACTGGAAAAACAGCGTGGCGGTGTCTACAGAAACCATGCATCTAGACACAACACATTCCATGCACTTGCTCTCATCAATATCCTTTATCTCTACTTCTAGGCTTGCCATGCAACCTTCAAAATACGTTAATTAATTAACTACCAATTTGTGAAAATCAACAGTCTCTCGATCCCTCGTCTATTTACCTGTCTGACTATTTGGTTTTCCGTCTGTTTAGATTTCTGTCTGTTTAGATGTCGGCCTGTTTGCCTATTTGTCTGGCTACTGTTATATATTTCTGTCTGTATAGCGCCATGCAGTCTAGATAGTTGTCATCTGTCTGCCTTCCTGTCATCATGCAGCCTGTCTGTCGATCTCCTTTTAGTCCGCTCGTGCTTCTCCTAAAACCTGTTTGTCGTCATGCAACATCATCATCATCATCATTAGAAAATTATTCATGAACAAGAGAATTACTTTTTCGTAGACATTTTTGTCTAAACTAGCTGAGACGCCATAACCCTACCCTTTCGTCAATTTGAGAATGTCTCCACTTCTTACTGCTTCTCCCCACTCATCCCATACTGACAAGCTTATAGAAGCGGTCCTATCGGCCACCAAAACGCTACGAACAGTGTGGCCCTCTTTCGTTTTCGTTGGCTCGCCTGCAAAGCAACGCTACTCGCTAACGAAACCTAATCGCTCGCGATACAGGCCCACAACCCTCACCAATATCCAGGACAATAAATAAACATGAAACCCCCTTCATTCCGGGCTTTAACTCGGCGACATTCGTTACTCTATCGTCCCCCATGTTACCCAATACGGGCTCCTGTAACTGTTTGGCTAACGCGCTAGGTGCTGTATGGTGTATGACTATGGAGGAGCCCGAAGAGCGAAGATTCGAGGATTATACGAATGCTTCTGAATGGGAGAAGTAATTGATAGTGTACAAAGGTTACTTTTAGTGTATTCAACGTTTATTTGTTTTGTTCAGCTTTACGTCGAGGCTAGAAGAAGCGATTTGTTCATGGAGATTGCATAGAGATGAGAGAGTGATGTCAAGGCAGAACGTAAGTGTTCGTTTGTCTCTCTCTCTCTCTCTCTCTCTCTCTCTCTCTGTCTGTCTTTCTCTGTCTGTCTGTCTGTCTCTGTCTGTTTGTCTGTCTGTCATAATCATATATTTCTTAGATCAAACTAATGCACATTTGTGCACTAGAATTAGAAGGCTACAACTAAAATGAAATGTCTATAAATCACCAGTGCAATAAAGTTAATGTGGGAAGACCTGAGTGCTGAGAGTCATGGGCTTCTCAGGTCCACCACATAGTCCTGACAGTTCTTTTAAGATCACTTGTGCATTGCACCTTTGTAGTTGTCTGTCTGTCTGTCTGTCAAAATGCAGATATAAAGATCAATGCTAAAACATCCACACATCACAGACTAAAAGAATGTCCAGTGACCACCAGGGCCTGTTCATCTTTTTACTGAGATTCTGTCGTTCGAATGGGACTGAGAAGAATCTTTCATCTCAATGGGATTTTCATGTTTTTCATCTTCGGCTGAGACGTTGAACTTTCTGAATCGAATAGATAGACATTTCTCTCACTTTTACACAGTCTGCAAAGTCTAGTCGTTTTCAGAAACGACCTAGAATGCGAAAAACCCAAGACGAATTCGCCTTGGTAAAAGTTTGATGTTAGGCGTCATCTACTAAACCTAATAATTGTCTGCGCTGTTATGGAAACAACGTAAATGCTTTTGGGAGTCAGAAAGCAAATCAAAGTTTGTCAGCTGTGTCAACCAGTCTGTACTCACGCATCTCGACGAGTAGATTCGACGCTTTCATGTTTGCGTCTTATGTCTGCCGATCCTCAAAATGCAATGGCACTACTTTTTACAATAGAAGCAAGTCATTCCGTATTTTGAAACAGCTCTGGATCGATTGTACATGTCAAAATCCCATTCAGACAAATTCGTTTGAACGGGATTTTGGTACCTAGCGTGATCTTTTGCAAGCAAACACAACAAAACATTAGGCGCTAAACATATCAAATCATGACATTGCTGTTACGATGGCTATTGAAGCTGCATGTCAAATTAAAGTGAGTTTTGCATATCCTTGTCGACCAGACCGTACTTGTGCCTCTTGACAACTGCATTTGACATTTCACATGCCTAGCTGACGTCTACTGATTTTTAAAAATGCATGGCAGTGATTTTTGTAATTGTAACAAGTTATTCGGTGCTGTCAAAAATTTCTGGATCAGTTGCAAATGTCGAAATCCCATTCAGATGAATTCATTCGAATGGGATTTTGGCACTTATTTTAGTCTTCTGCACATATAAGATACGACAAAACGCTGGATGCTAGACATATCGAATCAAGTTTATAGTTACTTCATTAATTGCTTCCTTGAAGTTTTACGGTCTGTTTGACAAGGATGGACAAACTCGCTTTGATTTTTTCTGATGTCCACAAGTTTCAAAGCCATCGTGACAGCAGTGTCGTGATCTGATATGTTTAGCATGTAACGTTTTGTCGTGTTTTGCATGCTAAAGATCACGCTATGTACCAAAATCTCGTTCAAACGAATCTGTCTGAATGGGATTTTGACGTTTATGACCAATCCAGAGCTGTTTCAAAATACTTAATGACTTGCTTCTATTGTAAAAAGTAGTGTCATTGCATCTTCAGCATCGGCAGACGTAAGACGTGAACATGAAAGCGTCAAATCTACTTGTCGAGATGCGCGAGTACGGTCTGGTTGACAGTGCTGACCAGCTTTGATTTGCTGTCCTGACTTCCAAAAGCTTTTTAAGTTGTTTCCATAACAGCACAGACAATTTTTAGGTTTAGTAGATGATGGCTAACATCAATTTTACCAAGGCGAATTTGTCTTGGGTTTTACGCGATAGAACTTTGCAGACTGTGTAAAAGTGAGCGAAATGTGTATCTAAACCATTCAGAAAGTTCAACATCTCCACCAAAGACGAAAAACATGAAAATCCCATTGAGACGAAAGATTTGTCTCAGTCCCATTCAAACGAAAGAATCCCAGTAAAAAGATGAACAGGCCGCAAACAGCACACTAAACTATCTATCAAACAACTGCTGAGAATGGAAATTTGTCTGTTTGTCTTATTATTATTGTCATCTTGTTAGATGCTTCTGTTAGTACTTGTCGCCTCATCTTCTTTAGTGGCTAACTTTCTTTCTATTTGTCAGTATATTTATCTATCTGCTTTTTGTAATGTTTTGTATGTCAGTTGTTTGTTTGTACATCTACACATGAGTCAGCAACATAATTATGTGCATGTGTTTTTAGTCTCAGCAACCTGGTGCACGTGGCAACGAAAGAATATCAGTTGGTCCTTTTGACTTCCTTGTAACACTACATCGGGGTTCATCAGAATCCAAAGAGACTAGTCACGTCTTTGAACAGATATCTAGCTTGAGTAACGACTTTCCACCCAGAGCACACTGCATTCAACGTTGGTCAGTTGTATGCTAATTATGGATTACCAGTTAGAGTGTTTGAGATAGTTTGACGTACATGGCGTGCATTTGTCTAGATACACACACAACTAGACGGACAGATGGTCAGACAGGCAGACAGTTTAGATGACAAACAAACATTAGACAGAGAGAGAGATGTACAAAATATATCGAAAAAGTGTCTAATTTAGGTTTGGTGTAAACCATTTTATTGTCATAATGCCGTTTAAGTCAGACTCTGGTATGAACAATGCCGAATCAAAACTTGTGTTGAGCTCGGCATGTGTAGCTCTGAACAACACAGAATGGTACTAGCGGACATTGGCACTGATTTTACTGCTCCTATTAACTCCCATTATGTTTGTCTAGTTCTATACCTATATTTGTCAAAATACAGCAGCCTTGGAGGAGGATGTTTACGGGAGTGTGTGTGATAGAAGGAAAGCAGATTTGGTTTGACACGGTTCACCTTCGTTACTCTCCACCACAGTTCTCTCATCTGACGGGTCTGATTGAGGTGTTCAAGTCGAAACTGGTACAGTTAACATATTTGCATGCTTTCATTGATTACTGGTAACAGGCTTTCCGACGTTGTGAAGATAGAATACAGAAACAAGTTGATTGATTTTAGGTTGACTATCAAGTTCAACTGTCATATTGCAGTACATGCATGTTGCATGTAACTCGTACATCACTTTTCACATGCAACCAACATATCTAGTGCAGCATCATTACTTCAATTAAGTTTTCTACAACTGTAATGAGGAAACTATAACATGATAGTATTTCTTGTTTTTGCTGGACGTCTATGGGAGCCCTAATACTAAACATAAATTCTCAATGTGCTGTGGCGAAATGGTTGTCGCAACAATAGAGATGAAATGTGGCGTTTATTTGAGAGTGGCGTTTATATTTTATCTGTACTCTCAGCTGTAGTGTTTAAATTAGACTGGTTTGCTTGTTTGTAGGGTCATGCGTTAGCCAAAGTACCTGTGATAGTGTCAGTGCATTTTACATACGTGTTGAGAGATTTTGATCTCTTTCACTGGCCACAATTTCCTCCAGGTAACTTTGCACCAATTGCATAATTATTGCTGTTGTTGTTGTTGTTGTTGTTGTTATTGCTTTGGGTTTGTGCATGTGTGTGTGTGCATGTGAGTGTGTGCATGTGAGTGTGCGCATGTGTGTGTATGTGTGTGCACGTGTGTGTGGTGTGTGTGTGTGTGTGTGTGTGTGTGTGTGTGTGTGTGTGTGTGTGTGTGTGTGCTTCCATGATACTATCTGTCATTTTCTTAGATTTTGAAAGACAAGATGATAAGGGTATTATTGCTGAAGTCTCACAGTTTCCATTCGGTTCTACTTCAGATCCTATCATGTACTAAACACGCTATCAGCTGCTTTATCAACTAAAGCATTCCATGTGTTGTATTTTAGGGAAATTCATTTATCTACAACGTGGCCATCCCTGACTGAAGATGTTGTGGTTGATAATGAAGTTTACTCGTAAGTAAATTGCATTGAATAACAAAGTCATTTAATATTTTTTTAAAACAATGACTTGAAATTATAGCTTGTTTTTGTATTATCAGATAGTACATGTATATTACCTTAATTCAAAGGCAGTTTGTAATATGTACAGTACTGTATGTACACATAATTTTTGGCAAGGGTCTTGGTTTGCTATTACTATGTCGTTGGAAACAACAGTATGCATTAGCAAGCAATGAGATTCTGAATCGAGCAAGATGCTGTCAGTGAATGTGAATGTATTGCTGCAGTCTACGGAATTACCAGTTTTCTCATCAGTTTTAATAACTGATAATATGTGTTTTATTTAATATGTTTTATTAATACACCTAGCAACTGTTCTGCCGGGGAAAGATAGTAGAGTTTGTAAGGTTAACAAAATATCGTGCCTTTCTAAGTTTCTAATACTAAATTGAACAAGTCATTTGTGCGGCATGTAGTTTTGTGTGTGACATTTGACTGTTTGCTGTAGTGTTTTTACAATTTAATGATTAGCCACAGAGAAGTACTGCATTAAGTTGTCTTCAAATCGTTGTGTTGTGTTGTGTTGTGTTGTGTTTTGTTGTGTTGTGTTTTTAATGCATTTGGTTGACTTCAGCAACAATGGTTACAATAGTTGTTTCTGTTAGAGACCTAGACCCAATAGAGGCTCCTCATTGGACCCTAAGAGCTCGATTTACAGAAGAAACACGCTGTCTCATGGGTAGAGAGCTACAGAGTTGTAAATCTTATGTAGACAGTCTTTCTCATTTGTGCTTCTTTTACACAACAGATGAGTGTTTGAGTAGCTTTTTGAAATTAGGGAACTACCAGCAAGGTATAGAGGAAATAATTGGACAGATACCAACCACTGCTTCAGAAGAAGGTGAATTGTTTTTCTTGTTCAATGTGCTGGTGTTGTTCTCTTATGTGTGAATGTGAAGACTATCGGTCGTACATTACTGGTGCACTAAATCGTCTCACTCAGTTACCGATTCCTTCAGCTTGGTCGGGGGTTGTTCATGCTACAAACATGGCAGCATTCTCGGATGCTGAATCTCCGTTCCCAGCAGGAGTTATGGATATCATTACGAAGGTTTGTGATGTTTACACTGGTGTGATCATTGAATTAATTATGTTTCTTCAGTATGTGTTTCCTGATGCTGATGAGGAATGCACGTCTAATCTTCACTTGATGCAATGTGAAGAGGTACACCAGGGACACTAATTTTATCATATTTTTAACTGTTAATGTGTTCTTTAGGATTTTGTTCCACATTATAAGACAGCTCCAATTGGTAGTTTGACACATCGGCTGTCTGTAGCTCTGTGTTTGGTGAATTTGCATTATGGTGGTAATTTTATCTGTCATAGGCAGTTGTATAGCAACTGGAAATTGTTTTGTGCAGGTATTAGGGCCGTTGCTTTTCTTTGGCGAGAGATTGTGTTGGAACTGCGGTATCGGTGGGAGAATAGTTATTTGCTACCAAGGTGACTTTATAATGTTTTTGTTGTACATATTTCTATAATGTAATGTGTGCGAGATTTACCATAATAGTGTAGCTGGTATCCTTCATTGTTGTTGTTGTTGTTGGTGGTGGTGCATTGTGTGTGTGTGTGTGTGTGTGTGTGTGTGTGTGTGTGTGTGTGTGTGTGTGTTTGTGTGTGTGTGTATGTGTGTGTGCATGTGCATGTGTGGTGTTTGTCTATATAAATATGTACATTTGCTTTTTGTTGGTTTGTCTGCATTTGCTGTTATTCCAATGACATACTGTTTGTGTTGTCAGTTGGTTTTGTGGGCCTGTTTATCTTCTGTTTGTTCATCTGTCTGTCCAATGCCTACCTGTTGTGTGTATTAAATATCAGAATAGAATCAGTCTTAGTGGTGTTACAGAATTGGAGAATTTGAGGTTTGTGTTGGTAGTTTAGCTTATGGGAAATAAACTGTTTGTCTGTGTATTGGCATACCATATAAGATGAAATATTGGCGGGAATTTATTTTGGTGGATTGGCGGATTTTTAGCGATTGCCAATATAAACTCCGCCATTATTTGGCCACCGGGATATGTTGACATCGTCACCCACGTGAATAATGCATCATGCAATGTGGTGTGAATGTGGTGTGGATGAGGTTACAAGATGGTAACCACTGCTTGCCATCTGTTGTGCCTACTCTGTCAAACAGGGAGGTTAAAGATGAGAATGAGGTCGTGTACCTATCAATGAAGTATAGGTGAAGCCATGCGGGATAAATTCCATAATTGCAAACTCCTCCATGAAGCAGCCACATAAAGCTATGAAGTCGGTGGGGAATATCGTACATAAGAATTATCCAACAGCGATGTCCAACCGCCAAAATAGAATCTGCCAATATGCTTTTACTGTCAATTTTTAGCAAACCGCCAAAATAAAATTCTTGCCGAAGTTTCATCTTATACAGTATTGTCTGACTGGTGGATGTGAGACTCATTGATCATTATATTAAACTAGTCCTACCCCACCCTACGGGTAGTAGCAATTTAACTTTGCGCATCTAGATAATACATGCGTCCTATACTCTATGCATCTTACACACTCTAGCCAGCACAGTTTGCACTCTATGCATTTGCTGTTGTTGTTGTAGTACTCTCTAGCATTGCGATGCATCTCAGACTCTTCCCACATAACATTTCATAATCTATTCGTGGAGAATGAATGATGTCACTTTTGCACCTTCCGTGACACAGGGATGAACGTATGCATGCAAAAGTGGCTCGGTGAGCCGGGTTAAACTCTGACTGAAGCGGTGCATCTTGCACTCTACTCTAGATACCAGTTGGGAATTAGAGGACGGAGTACTGTGGCTGGCAAGCCCACATCACATAGCCGGCACATGTCACATCCACATAGTTGGTTAATTGAACAAAAACACCTTGCGCATCTTATTTGAGGCTGCCAAAGTCTCATTTCTGGCCATCGGAGGCAGTCTAAGGGAAATCCAACTGGGCTGTTTGTCTCGGACGGCCGAACTCGACCCCGCCCTCCACGTTTCGCAATGATTGGAGACCAGTGTCGTGTCGATCAGTGCATTACAGACATTCAGACATCCAGACGGAAGTGGGGGTGGGCGTATTATAGTATAAGATACTAACTTTTGCTTTTGGTTGCTTATTCTGTATCCAACTCATTGTAGTTTAGCAAATGAACCTCCAAATTCTCACTATTGTCTTTTGCACCAAAAAATGCAGGTACGCTTATTTGATCAAACTTCATTATTGCATGCTGCTCTCATGTCTGTTACTTTCTGCAGATGCTAAACCACTGTATCAGGCAAAAGCAAAAACAAGAAGCTTGCCATAGTTCACAGGGCAAGAGCGATAATATAGTCATTGCTGAAAAGGAGCCACTTAAAGAAGAAGATGATGTTAAGCATGATGATAAGGCTGTTGATAACAAGGAAGATGATGATAATGATGATGATGCTGAAAGCAGTGGCACTGATGAGTTTTTTGAAGCTATGGAAAATCCCGATCAGCCATTGTTGCAGTCAGAGGGCAATCAGTTAGTAGACGAATGTGATACTGGTGAAGAAGAAGCAAAAGATGAAAAAGAAGTGGAGGAAGAAGGAGGAGGAGGTGAAGAAGAAGAAGAAGAACAGAAACAACAGCAACAACAACAACAACAACAACCACAACAGCAACAACAACAAACAGGAGAAGAACAAAAAGAAGAAGGAGCATTGAGGCAACTTGGAAATGAAATTCTCATCAAAAATGGTCGACCATTGTATATTCCACAAACGCAGGTTAGTGGTGTGTGATAGTTTTGTATGAACCATATTGATGTACTAAGCCTATATAGGAACCACTTGTCATGACAGAGGATATGGTGGTTGAGCTGTCACAGAAACTGTCAGAACTTGGAACATCAGAAGAAGCTGCAAAACAGAGAGCTCGTATGCAGAGTGCACAGCTTTTGTCAGACATGCAAGCTTTTAAGGTTATTGTCTGTCAGGAGAAAATTTTTGTTCTTTACAGAAATGGTCATGTTGATTTATAGGCAGCAAATCCTGGTTGTATTTTGGCTGATTTTGTGCGTTGGTATTCTCCAAGAGATTGGATTCCTGCTGACTCTGACCATGACGAGATCAATGATTTGATTGTACAAAGTGATGTAGACAAATCAGCTCAACCAGAGAATGATTGGGATATAGTAGATGAGGATACTCAACAAGGGACCATTGAGAAGTCTTCAGAAGAGCCTGACGGTCAAGCTCTAGTATGTGAGCATTCATCATGCCAGGTGGAAAAAGTTGGTATGTAATACATTGTGTGTTTGTGCATGCAGTGTGTTCAAGGTCGTCTAAGTGTACGTATGGAACAACCAGGAAACTTTTGGAAAGAAATGTGGGACGACGTTGTTCCACTTTCTGTTAGAAGACAGAAACGGCTATTTGATGACACAGTGGAGGCAGAAAAGGCAAATAGATGAGAGTTTACAAGTGGAGTTGTGGCATGCATGATTCAAGGACCCTCTGATGTGTTATAGGTTCTTCAGATGTTCGCAAGTTTTTCAGTGTGTGATCTTGTTTTCCATGTTTTCCCTGTGATTCTGCATAATGCGGTGAATAAACTGGAAGAACAGCAAGGTGTATTCAGAATGTGTGTTTGTTTACTTATTTGTTTGTTTGTTTTTGTTTGTGATGTGTGTGAGCCAGTGAGTAAATTAGATTTTAGTGCTACCTTTGAGAATATGTAGCGTGTTTGATGTCTGTGATCAGACAGCACAAACATACAACTGATTTGATTGCAACTCATAGTAGCTTTTCTGTATGTGCATGCTGATTGTCATCTATTAATCGAAGCAAAATGGGCCTTACTGGAATAATAATTAAATTTTTAACAAATATTTAGTGCTAAATGTATTTGCAAATTTAATAGTCGACTTATGTTTATAGACTATACAGACCTTATCCTAACTTTGTTTCTACAATTTTTTCACTTTTGGTATGGGATTTATGTTTCACTGATGTAGGTGTTAAACAAGTGAGTTTGGTTCAAAACAACATCACACGTAGCAGTTCCCTTCTTGCCAAGATTGGACAGTCAAGTGTGCAACAACAGCAAGAATTCAAAGTAGAGAGGAAATCAAGATTACTTTAGCAATGTTTCCAATTAATTCTGCTGTTGTAAGGAAATTGTAAAGCAGATTTCACACACTGAATTGCTAGTTGCTCGTGCTCAGTCTTTGCTGGAGAAGTTACATGAAGGGTTGACATCGTACTGGAAAAAGAGAGGCAAACAGGATGATTCACCTTGTAAAGAAAAGATGGAACAGCTTGTCAATTGCTTGCTTACTGAACCTCAGACAGTCCTGCGTGGTGCAGCTCGTGGATATGGGGGTCGGGCGGTCCTTGGTATTGTTGAGAAAAGCAGTGTAAGAACTTTCTCTAATATTTGTTGTTGCAAAGTCAACTTACAGACCAATGGCCGCCTTATTGCTGACCTGAGAGCCATGTAAAAAGCTTAGAGCAGCCATTGGTTTGGAAGTTCTAGTTGATCGTTGTTTAATCTCTTGGTTTTTCATTAATAATAGAGATCAAGAGTCAAACCTGGTGATAAGGAAGGTGATCAGCATGAGGTAATATCTGGACTAATGTGTGTGTGTGTGTGCACGTGCACGCACATGCGTGCATGTGTAGATATACAGATCACTCAGTTTGAGAGTTGGAATGCAGATTGTGTTACATAGTGATGTTCATGCCCTTGAGTGACACACCAGTAGATACAGTAGGATGTCAGTTAGCCGAACACGGAGTGCCTCAGATGCCCTCTAGAAGTACATGCTATATACTGTTACATGCATGCACAACAAGGTGAATGTCAAGTTAGTAACGTTATATGGTAAACTGCTTTCTCATTATTACCTTATCGAGTGCAGTTAACTTTGGGTGTTTGTGCAATTGTTGTTCAGTATACACTGTACATGGATTAGGTCTAAAGTTTATTGTGCATGGGCAGCCTCGGAGAGCCAGGGACATCTGTTTTGTGCACCAGCAGAGTTAACGTCAGTTATCTGAAATATTCAGAGTTATGATCAAACTGATCAAACAGGGTCAGGTCCCAAAGTGTTTGAATAACTGACATCCTACTGTCGTTGCTATATACAACAAGATCTGACCTACTAACTAAAGTGTATGCCATTTAAAAGGGCCAAGCCTTGTGTTCAGCAGACTTGAGATTCCAGCTAACGTGCCTTGTCCACGTGAAGAGCACACACACACACACACACACACACACACACACACACACACACACACACACACACACACACACACACACACACACACACGCACACGCACATGCACACACATGCACACGCACGCACACACACACACACACACACACACACACATGCACACACATGCACACGCGCGCGCACACGCACGCGCACACACACACACACACACACACACACACACACACACACACACACACAACACTGTGATTCTATCTGTATTGAATTGAAATATTTTATATGGACACTTCCATGTACTTTCTGTCAGTAGTACTTTAAGTTATTCTGACCACATGCTGTGTCCATCTTAGGACTCCAAGGTGGTGTTTCCTGCCTCAGTAGGTCGAGAGTTCATCTTGAGAGTGAAAGCACCGAGACCATCTTCTCACCTCGAGTCTGTACCTCAGCGTATGTACTGTGTCCTTGCTCCTGATGAATTTCGACTAGCAGCAGCATTTACAAGTCATATAGCATTTCATTGAACACCAACGTGTGTGTGTGTGAGGATACTGATCATATGGGTTTCTATCAAACATAGTCGAGACAGTGAAATCTCATGTTGAGAATTATCTAGACCAGCTACAATATACAATGATTGTCTAGCCTGTCCGAGTAAATTGCAATCATTTCACTACGAAATCCTTTCAACCAATTACTTAGTATATTTCTTGGTGTCTTCAGTACTCCTGTTAAGACTGTCTCTTTCACTTCTTAACATTGGAACCTTATGCTGGTCATCGTCTTCCACTGGTAACTGAGACAACAGATATTTGTTAGTTGGACAATATATTATTGGTGAGTCATTTAGTATGTCATAGTCCTGAGCCACTGTTGTACTGGTTTGCTTGCTCCTGTTGCTGTATGTTAGTCACTCTTTACCCTACCTTGTTAGTTCTCAAGCATCATGTCGGTATTACACAAAATGCTAGCGGGACAACAGTCTATTGCATAGGGTCATAGGGTCAGTGTAACAATAGTGTGAGTTGTTGTATGCTGACAAGTCACAAGAATGGTCTTACCAGTGTCTCCTCATCTTCTACTAGTTGGTACTTGTTTTCTCTGTAGTATTTGCGTTTTTTCACAACATAATTGACCAATAAATCACAAATGACTGTTGCCTGTAACATTAAATATACTATTGTAGGTCAACTTAGTGTATTTTTCTGTAGTACTGTATATAACTGGTTATTTCTGCAGTCTTAAATTACTGCGATTTGACAATTTAGACAAGTTTTAATTATTGCAAATTAAGTTTCTGCATTCCAACCAGGAAGACAGTTACTGGTACACACATGTACATGTGTTGGAACAGTGACGTCTTGGGACTCTGAGGATAGGCCTAAATATCTGCAAATTACATTTGTGCGCTCCATGATTTCTTCGCAGAATTCGCAGAAATACCATGATTGCAGAAATAACCAGTTATACGGTACACACATTCTACACACATTCACTTCAACTTACTATTGCCAACAGTGCTATGCCAGAGCCAATGTTCAATGCTAATGGAACGATGCTGAATCTTCCTGCCTACATAGATAGACAGCAATAGCAATGAATTCTTAATGTATTCAGAGGACATGATCACTGACTGAGTACCTGACCACTGACAATGATTTGAAATCGAATACCATATGCTTTGATCAATTGACGATGCATACGATTATCACCGTTTTCTTTAAAATAAACGGGGTATCTAGATTCACAATTGGTTAGCGTGAATCATGATACTACTACAAGATGTTCTAGAAGTAACCAAACAGTGGAAGTAAGTGTTGAACCCACACACTGAAAAATTGTGTCATGAATAACAACTTCTGGAAGAAAATCATAAATATGGAACTGTTGCCCTTGGTTAGCTGTGCGTAGAGAACCAATATCTGGACATTGGCACACTATGCTGTTTGTGGTAAGACTTCCAGAAACCCCGATGACTTCCCACACAAATTAAGCACGAAACTCTACAACCACTGCCTTTCTTATGTCACCCTTGGTGTTATGTTAAGGCAAAGTATGTCATGTACCTGAAGTTGTATCCCTTGGCTATACTGCTATTAATCTTGTCCATTCTGAAAACAAATAAAACAACTGAACTACTGGCACTACTAGTTCAAGTAGCAAATTTCATTAGTCTAAGCCTACCTGCTAAAGCTGTACTTTGGTACGCAAGCTGTAAACCCTTGATCAAGATCACAATCCCATTTGATGAATATACCCAATACTCCACCCTAGAAAACGACCATCAACGATTGACCACAACATTATGGACAAGTGTTGTTACATTCACTGCCAGGTCATGCCAGTCTGCACCAGCATATTCCACAATTTGCGACAACACAAAAATTGGACAATATCGATCATTCACGTTGTCTTTATGGTATGTACAGGTGTGCAGATAGGAGTGATTTCCATATTCAATAGTCCGTTGCAGAAGGTTACGCCTGAAATAGGCACTTAGTGACAAATAATGACATCGACATATTCATGGTTTGTTACTTGGTAAAATCAAATTTTTGGTACTGAATGGTGTTTTTTATGAGGAGAGTGAAATTCTTTGTAGCATTTCCCAACAAAGGTCTGTACATAACCAACGTACGAAAAATATAAGACGAAGCACTCTGGAATGAATGTATTTGTACTCATGAGGTGTTTCATCAATCTCCAACGGACACCAAGAATGAATGAGGCAAGCTTTTGCATCTGTGTCACATAACCCAGTTTGCATACCTGCAAGTGTTCAAAATTATGTCACCTATTAATTCTGATTTTATATAGATCAGACACCATGCAATATGGTTAGCATATTAACATGGTGTCTGATCTATAACATATTAACATAGAAACAAATCAACACTGAAACGGCCACAACATGGGTACGATGTGTACATCCACATGTTAGCAGCATTGAGAGATAGCTGTTGTGTTTATAATAGCATGACCTCACAGTAAAGCCCACATAACAGGCAACTGAGACAGCACAACGGAAGCTAAGCAAACAGACTGATAAACACACACACACACACACACACACACACACACACACACACACACACACACACACACACACACACACACACACACACACACACACACACACACACACACACACACACACACACACACACACACACACACACACACACACACACACACACACACACACACACACACACACACACACACACACACACACACACACACACACACACACACACACACACACACACACACACACACACACACACACACACACACACACACACACACACACACACACACACACACACACACACACACACACACACACACACACACACACACACACACACACACACACACACACACACACACACACACACACACACACACACACACACACACACACACACACACACACACACACACACACACACACACACACACACACACACACACACACACACACACACACACACACACACACACACACACACACACACACACACACACACACACACACACACACACACACACACACACACACACACACACACACACACACACACACACACACACACACACACACACACACACACACACACACACACACACACACACACACACACACACACACACACACACACACACACACACACACACACACACACACACACACACACACACACACACACACACACACACACACACACACACACACACACACACACACACACACACACACACACACACACACACACACACACACACACACACACACACACACACACACACACACACACACACACACACACACACACACACACACACACACACACACACACACACACACACACACACACACACACACACACACACACACACACACACACACACACACACACACACACACACACACACACACACACACACACACACACACACACACACACACACACACACACACACACACACACACACACACACACACACACACACACACACACACACACACACACACACACACACACACACACACACACACACACACACACACACACACACACACACACACACACACACACACACACACACACACACACACACACACACACACACACACACACACACACACACACACACACACACACACACACACACACACACACACACACACACACACACACACACACACACACACACACACACACACACACACACACACACACACACACACACACACACACACACACACACACACACACACACACACACACACACACACACACACACACACACACACACACACACACACACACACACACACACACACACACACACACACACACACACACACACACACACACACACACACACACACACACACACACACACACACACACACACACACAAACACACACACACACACATGTGCGCGCGCGCACACACACACACACACACACACACACACACACACACACAGTTCTGCTCATTTTTTATTTATGCATGAAAGCACTCTAGATAAAGTGTACCGTGTCCATATTTAACATATTCTCCAGCTGTACAATTGTCATCTGAGACACATGGAGCGAGATGAGGATCCTACGAAGAAGTTTAACTTTATAATATAAATATCACACACACACACACACACACACACACACACACACACACACACACACACACACACACACACACACACACACACACACACACACACACCAGTTTCACACAAACCTCGTGGCAAACTGATTGGACCTGGTTTGGTGTAATGATAGCATTGGTTGTTACGAATACAGCGTTATGTTCCTACAGCATGTACAATATACTAATTGCCACATCAGTGAGACAACGGCCCTACCTCAGGAGGCACAACATAATCAGCTACATCCCATAACGTTCCATTAGGACCTTTTGTCATTGCCGTCCCCTTCATCTTGGTGGTCACCGAACTCACAACTGAGTCTGTTTGTTGATAACCTTTCTTGAAGATAATAACATAGCTAGAAGAATTTGCTGTAGTTAGTATCTATAGTCCACTCTCAGTAACTTGCAACTGACCATTGGTTAATCAATTAATTCATTAAATGTTAATTATGTCAATGATAAATACCTATGTACTTAAATAAAAATATAAACTACAAAGCAGGGGAGGTGGAAGCTCCTCTGGATTGAAGGGGCAAAAATTTCGTAACAGACTGCCACCATTTTGATTTTAACTGAATATGGTTGGTTTGTCATTGATTAATCTGTGACAGAAGTAGCCAGAGCAGCATGCACACAAATGATCATGCACGACAACGTGTATCAAGCGAGTCAACTGCAACACCACCCACTATTTCTCCAATATTGGAGGGGCGATGCCCCCAATCCCGATATTGGTGGGGCAAGCGCCCCTCCTTCCCCAGCCCCTCCTTCCCCGGCCCCTCCTTCCCCGGCCCCTCCTTCCCCTGCTCCTCCTTCACCGCCCCTCCTTCTCCCGCCCCTCCTTCTCCCGCCCCTCCTTCCCCCGTCCCTCCTTCCTCCGCCCCCATCCCCTGCCCTCCCTCCTTTCCCTGCCCCTTTTTCCCCTGCCCCTTTTTTCCCTGCCCCTTTTTCCCCGCCCCTTTTTCCCCCGCCCCTCCTTTCCCCCTCCTTTCCCTGCCCCTCCTTTCCCCGCCCCTCCTTTCCCCGCCCCTCCTTTCCCCGCCCTCCTTCCCCGCCCCTCCTCCTTCCCCGCCCCTCCTCCTCCCCAGTTCTGCTGCCCCTACAAAGCACTAGACAGTTACAATACATTAACACTTACCATTTGTCATTTGCAGTAGATAAATGGTACCAGTGAACCAAATACAAATAATAGTAATAATCTAGAAGTTAGTCCTTTGGCTGATGACTCAACATTGAGACTGTTACAATAATGAGACTGGGCCATAATGTGCACGTGACAAGCTCTCCTCACCCTAAATATACTACATAGTTATTTTAATATTAATAATATATTTAAAATAATTGTTTTAATCTTAACTTAATTAAAATAGTACATAACATCAGTTGTACAAACAAAACGTTTGATATTGCTTGTAAGGATCACAGAATCAGACCAATTACAGCAATAACATAAAGATTGCAAAATTTGAATACACTTCTTGTAGCGTGCAGTGTTTCCTACTTAATTAATTAACTGCTTGATATTAATTAGGGTAAACTCGCCTAAACGTGGACACCCTTCGAAGTAATTAAAATAGCTCTGATCAGAAGCCTTACGACAACCTCATTTAGAAACGCAATTTACCCTCGGCCCTTAGTGATCACGCAGGCTCACTCTCCAGTCTGTAGCTATTCGCTGAGATATTATTATTCAACTAGAACGTGACGTACTAAAGAGGTTGATAGTAATGCTACTATCGCTAATGGTTGACATATGGGGGTTTTTGCACTAAGGCAACGATCTATTACGGTAAACAGGACCGGAACTGGAAGCTACGCTTGCTACAAGCTTTTCGCGTCTTCTAGACGTCTATGCAGTCTGGACAGCTCTAGAATTTGCTAGGTACTGGCATTTGATCGAGCATGCATGGTGCACCCGAAGTGGAACCAATGGCTACAGCCAGGATTGTCGCTGCCTATCCGTCCTTCTTTATCTTTCTTTGAGTCTTGGTAGTACAATTGACCGTAACTGCTACAAAAGGAGTCATTCTTGTCACTGCTGCGACGCTTGAACCAGCCACTCCCATTACAAACGTTGTCTTGGACTTCCCTGATAGTAGGCGAGTTTCTTGACGTTGTAGCTTTCCTTCCTTTGCCATTTTCTGTACGTTTTTAACCTTCAGTTTTTCTATAAATCCATCTGCAGTGAGGATTTCACCTTCATGAGATGGCAGCAGTCGTCTGTCTCTTGTGTTCTGTCCTTGTGTTGGATCTGAGTCCTGTGCTGCAAAGAGATGTGCAAAAAGTGGCGTATCTTTCTCTGCATGGGTGTATGTTGAGGTCTAGAAAGTCTTACTGTGCAACTTCCCAGGCCCGCCCACTTTTGATTACAAGTTGCTCGATTCTAGCTGCTGCTCAGAGGTGAATAAAGAAATCTGCATGGTGTACAGTAGAGTAAGGCATAGGCTGTGCAACCAACGTACAACGGTGACTGCTTGCGTTGAATATGTAACGCTGCACGATTGTCATGATTTCGCAGTGGCAGGATACTCGAGGCTACTATCTAAACATACGGGAAAAAGTAAGAAAACGTGGCGTCAACTGGAAGAGCGTCCTGTCCCGAGAAGGTACGACGCAGTGCTTGCTACTACAACAAACCGTGTCGCGGTTGATGACCAATTCGTTCCGTGGTAAGAAGTGAAACTTCAACTGTCCACCTCTAGGCGGTGTCCACGTCTAGGCGACTTTACCCTACCTAACTCCAGCAGCAGCAGCCTCTGAAACGAAGCTCTGCGACTCCGTCACTCGATGAGGGAGAACCGAGTTGATATATTGCCACGCCGCATAGAAATTGCAGGGCTTACCCTAGAATGTAGCCAATGATAGACAATTGCACAAGTCTGTAGACGAAACCAATCTTCTGATTACGAATGTGCATCAGCTTCACGGTGTTGTAGTCGAAAATCGCTGACGAAGTAGCCTGAATGCATCCCAAACAGCGGTTGCCCATTTTCTGTACATGTACAGAAACTAAATATGTTAGGTGCCCGTATACAACGATGGTCTCGCGTAGCCAGACTAGACCCTTGCGCTTGCTACCTGACACCAGAATGACGTTGAGCTGCTACACCGTCACGTGGTGTACAGAAGGCTCATAGCTGTGGAAGCGACGGTGTAAACACAGCTTAATATATACAAACTCAACATCAGGGCAAGCGTTTAGTTAAGACATGAACTAAAGCAAGGGTTGCGCATGCACGTTCAGATTGTCGCGAAGAATTACGAATTTAGACGCTATTTCCTTTAGCTGGAGGTGCTGTCACAAAATTTGTGGAGGATTGATATCATGGTGGTAATCTAGAAAACGTGCACAACGCAAGCAGAACCGCAAACATTAGATAGACAAGTAGCATGCGAGCGCTAGGAGCTCAAATTCAGCATTGTGTAATTCAGACCACTAAACATAAATGGCGCAGAAACACGTAGACCAGGGTGTATAACCTAAACAGACAAAATTGTAAATAAATTCCGTTAAGCACTAATAAGTATCACCTCGTTCTTTTAGTCCGCGATCAAAATTTTTGTAGCAGCAATCAACGTAGTAAGCCAGAAGTCCTCGAACTACAATTGCTATTGCAGCTACAAGAGACATGTGATGTTGATCTGCTACACTATGTTCGTTTTTTGCAATTACTCTTACCAATAGCGAAGACAACACCAGCTGACATCTGATCAATGCCTGCGTCCCATTGCAAGCCCAACTGCAATAACATACATACAATACACACACACACACACACACACACACACACACACACACACACACACACACACACACACACACACACACACACACACACGCACGCACACGCACGCACGCACGCACGCACACACACACGCACACACACGCACACACACACGCGCGCACACACACACACACACACACACACACACACACACACACACACGTTTAGCGAGTGAGTGTATTGACTTACATGAACACACTTCAAGCCTATGTAAATTGGCTCCAGAAAAACGAAGCCACTCCAAAGGTAAATGCAACACTTTTTTTCACGGTCTATCTGAAGATCAAACAAAGTTGGATGAAGTATTTATTTCCATGAATATACAGTTGTTACCAAATGTTCTGCCACTACCAGTTTAATTAAAACTAAAACATTGATTGTTAATATATCATTGAAAGTTACTAAAATGTCACATGCACTGTGCATGTACCAAATAATTAGTGGCAGCGCCCACGGTCATATCTATGACACAACAAAATGTCAATGCATTTCAACTTACTCCAATCAACAGGATAATTGCCATGCCGACAGTCACAGCCACGAGAAAAGGTACACCAATCTTTTCAGCCAAAAGTGCATTTAGTCGTGGATGATAGACAAATACGAGGAGGCTAATCTAAAAATGCAAAACGATGAATTCCTCGTGACCATTACGTTTTAACGAGACTGGTGTACACCAATTTGTAAGTCAAACAGGATGAGTGTGGTACATCGACTGTATGATCGGAACATTTCTGCAATAATAAGAAACAATAACTGCAACAATTGCTTGTAGTCAAACCAACAATGGATTAACCCTGGAAATCTTGGTCTGCTCCAACAATTCGAGCCTCCAACCACCTAAAGTTTTTTATTACCACATACCCAAGACAGACAGCGGGAATAGCTCCAACTCCAAACACGCATAGTCTTATCTATAAATCATTATGATATTATATGTTTATCACTCCTACACACTTCTAATAGATCGAATTACGCACAATTTTTATGGCTCTGTGTGTTGTAACGGTGAAATTCCAGACTATATAACATCCTAGGATGATCACTGCAGCTATGGATATCCACAGTTCGAATGTCCTTTCTCTGAGGACTCCATGCCAAGTATAGTACACAACGAATACTAAAACAATCCTCTAATTTAATTATATACAATAATTGATTGATTGGTTTGCCTGTGTATAACTCTTGAATCACTTTTGCAATTGCATAAAACAGCTAGGTATGTTTGTTGATTTATATCTTATTGAGTATATCTACCTGTTAAGTTACACGTTTATCCTTATGCTTGTTACCAATAAGTATAGTCTTGTAGGTTTACTTAATTAACTCATATCTCACGAAGAACTTGTTTGACATTTTTTTGTCTTCCAACAATCCTAGGCCTCTAGAACGGTGGTGGCAGCTTATGTCTTGCTCTTTGTTTGAACTATTAGTATATTATCATATGGCTGGAACACTACTCTGAAACTTGCAGTCTGTCAGTTTGGTACGTGTGTCTACTCTAGGTTTGTCAGACCTAGATACCAGCATCTTTGGGAACTCGCACGCAAATACAAGGTGCTCTTGAAAAATAGCCTTGCTTTCGAGAAGTTCAATGGTACCCTAGTCGTCAGCCAAAGCGACTCCGTAAAGGAGAAATCGCATCTCGAAAGATCTAGACGCCAAGAGTGCACGCGAGGTATGACGTCACTGGAGGACTAGCCGTTTGTATTGGGAAAGTTCGATTAGCGTAGACGCGACTTTCTACATCAAATCGCTGGATTGGAGACAACACCTGAACATTCACCTTCACTGCGAGGTAGGTGTACCTTCGTATCAACTTCCACTTTGATATGTAGAGTCGTAGATCAATTAGCAGACACTCCGGACACTGGCGTACGAAAACCAGAGGAAGATTTTTTGCAGGAATGTAGAGAGTAGTCACACGGTAACACGACGTGCTAGATTCAGCTTGATCACTTGGCGTGTTGCTGTTCACGGTGACAAAATAGAACTTTCGCTGCTTTTCCTGTATCGGACACGCCCATTGAATATCGGACAGCCGCCGATTTGGGCTTTCGACGGCACTACAGTCCACTGTCTGCACCTTGAAATAATAGGTACACGTCTCTTCTACTCCCAGTGATAACAACAGATCGGCAGCTTTGCACGTTGCTCTTCAGAAAGCTAAGCTGAAGAAGTGGGGCGGGTCTTGTTCTATGTTAGGTCGTGTTAATTAATTAATGGACACACCCGCTTGATGCGAGAGTAATATAGGCGAGAACCGTGAAGAATTGTGTTAATGCTGACTGCAGACGTTTTGTAAATGCCCGACGAGCATGAAGAGCCAGTTGACTCGATCGTCTCTGTATCGAAAGAATGAGCTAATGGCCGTTTGCAAACAAATGAATGAATCTACAGGTGCTAAACTGAGAACGTTTATAGCCCTTCCTCATCTAGCACGTCCTGAACATCGTCACTGACCCTATATATATATATATATATATATATATATATATATATATATATATATATATATATATATATATATATATATATGATGGCATGTCCACTGATAACAGTGATGACTCTCTTTAGTGTCTAATATATATATATATATATATATATATATATATATATATATATACATACATACATACATACATATACACACACACACACCATACAGAGCCATATATAGAGAGAGTTGCGACATGGGCGTTATGGAATTTGTGATCACGTGATTGCATGGGCGCCATTTTGTTTCCAGTCGTGTGTAGACAGTATCCGGCATTAGGCGCGTTTAGGCGCGTTTCGACCCACTAGCGAGACTATGGTTAACTGCTGCGCTTGGAACTGTAGTAATAGATCAGAAAATGGATTCAAAATGTTTCGGTTCCCTAAGGATCGTGCCAGAAGAAAAGTTTGGGAGGCTAGAGTAAGTCGCAAGAACTGGATAGCATCGCCATATGCGCTCCTGTGCGAGGTACATAAATACCGTAGCGTTTATCGTGTTTCTCACGCACTACGGTACAGTAGATACGCGTTGTGATGTCAGCCAAAGCGGATTTGGTTCTAGTAGACTCAGATCTTGAACTAATTAATATAGATATTATTTGTAGACTGCCTAGATGGTATGTCTGGCAGCTACATGCTAAGTTGGTCCACTTGTGCACATTTTTTTAATAATGATGATAGTCTCCTGCAGAAGTACATGGAATTTTCATCATTTTGAAGGCACACTTTGATGAATCACAATTTGAGTGCAGAAGGGCTGATGGAAAAAGAAAACTTAAGTGGAACGCTGTTCCAACCATATTTCCTCACAAGGAACGACGTCAACGTATTAGAAAATCGCCATTAGCAAGACATCCAGTGGACATTTCCAAGCAAGTGAATCTGGTCTTGAGAGACCACATGTACTCAATCAGTGGTGTTTCACCAGAACCATTTTCAAAATGTAAGTCACTATGCAACAGTTCACACGTTTATATCAGTGCATGAATTGTTCTTCACTTAATTAATAACATCTCAATCAACTGTACTATATTTATAAAACCACAAAGAAAACTGCAAATTACACATGATAGAACACACACACACGCAGTAATGACAACAGGCACACATGTAGACATAATTTCAAAGTTTAGTAGAAGTTTCTTCAATCTTGGGATTGTTTTCATTTTTCAATTGTTTAAATTACTACTATGAAAAACCAAGTACAATTAATGCAAGTTAACTAATCTATCTCAATTGATTAATGTACAGCTGAACATAATTCCAACGATGATGAAGCAACTCAACATGACTCTGTAGCATATGAAACCAGTGTGGCAGATCTAGATATAGATGTGGATGAATCTAATACCCTTTCAATTGATTCCTCTACAACAGCTAGAGAAGTCGTAAAATTGAAAGCCAAATTACAAGTTTCAAGAGCCAAACTGCACAAAATTACAAGAAGAAATAATGCACTTGCTAAGCAAATGGCAAGTCAGGAATCAAAGATTAAAAAACTGTTTGCTGAAGATCAGCTGCTAGCATTGTCCCGAGGAATGCGAGGAATTCGGTGGTCATCTGCCACAGTGAAAAAAGCCTTACAACTTCGATTTGCATGTGGAGCCACAGGATATAACTTACTTTTAAAACAGCAGTACCCTTTACCATCTCTTCGAACTCTTCAACGACGGATGGAAACAGTTCTATTTGAGCCCGGCATACTCAGCCAAGTTTTTGAATACTTAGCAGTGAAGGTAAATAATTTGTGTGAAGAGGAAAGAGTCTGCTGTCTCACATTAGATGAAATGTCCATTACACCTAGTATTGAGTATGATGCAAGTAGTGGACAATTGCTTGGGAATGTGACTTTGCCTGGTCATTGTGGTAGTGCCACTCATGCTCTTGTGTTTATGTTGGGAGGACTGTCATCACGGTGGAAACAGACAGTAGCATACCATTTCACAGGAAACTCCACTGACGGAACTGTAATGAAACCAATTGTGCTGGAAATTATTGAATGTGCTGCAAAGATAGGCTTACATGTCATAGCTGTGACTAGTGACATGGGATCTGCAAACCGAGCACTGTGGAGAAGCTTTGGCCTCATGACTGGAAGACACTGCAATACTGTTAGCAAAGTAGTACATCCTCAAAGTCCAACCAAATGGTTATATTTTCTCGCTGATGTTCCTCACCTAATAAAGAATCTTAAGGCAGCTTTGGTTAGTGGCAAAGTCATCACTCTACCTGATGATGTTGTTAAAGCAAACAACTTGAACTGTAGTTTTGTGTCCATTACACCTGTAAAAGATCTAGTAGAGTTTGAGAACCATCATGATTTAAAATTAGCACCAAAGCTAACTAACGCCACTATTTCTCCATCACATTTTGAGAAAATGAAAGTATCACATGCACTGCATCTGTTTAGTAAGTCGGTGAGCTCTGGACTTCAATACCTTGTGAAAGAAGAAGGCCGAGGAAATGAATATCTTTCTACTGCTTGGTTTCTGGATGTGTTTAACCGATGGTTTGATTTCATGACAAGCAGGTACCCTGCAGTTGCACTAAGCAGATTGAATTGTGATAAATATGAAGAAGCTCTAATATTTCTTACGTCTATTATCAACTTAGTACAGAGCATGAAAATTGGAGATAAAAATGACTGGAAACCCGTGCAAGCAGGGATTATAATGTCTACAAACAGTGTTCTTGGTATCCAAGAGGAGTTGCTTTCAATGGGATGCAAGTTCCTTTTGACAAGTCGTCTTACTCAAGATTGCCTTGAAAATCTTTTTAGTTTAGTCAGGCTAAAAAATCCTATTCCTTCACCACTGGCATTTAAATACGCATTAAAAGTCATTTGCATTGCACAGTTCCTGAAACAACCTCATGCATATCAAGGAAACTACCAAGAAGATGATAGAGACATAGCAATTGACTTTCTTGACCAGCCATTGAAGCTACCAAGTACTGAACTGGATCTGAAAGATTTTGAAGTGGAAATATCAGAAGCAAATTGCATAGATGACATTCAGAAGGCTGAGTTGAACAGCTTATATTACCTTGTAGGATACTGTCTACACAGCATAAAGAAAAATGAAGAAATCTGCACAGGTTGTTTTGTGGAAGTGACCAGCTGTGATCTAAGTGATCAAGACTCAGCAATGTTCACTATTCTAAAAGAGTATAAGCAAGGATGCCTTACTCAGGTATCAGAGAAAGCATTCTCTATGATGCTCAAAGTAGAAGTCATGCTAAGGAACTTCGATGAATCAGTGTTGATGACATCAAAAAATGTGAAAAGAATATTGTTGGACAAGGCTGAAGAAATAACAGTACATGATTTGTTCCTCAATTGTCATAATATCAAGCAGAAGCTACTATCAAAGTACTTGACTGTTCGCTTACACATTCTATGCAAGCAGATGAAACGTAAAAGAAAACAGGAGTTAGAGAAAGAAAAGAATCAGAGTCAAGGTGAACTAGGAAGCAAGAGCATGACAATGAGAAAATTAGTTAAAAAATTGAAATGAAAATGAATGCCCTTGTATGGAAACACAACTCTAGCCAGTCAACAAATGTGTGCATGAGTATACATGTGTGCTTGTGTAACATGTGATTAAGCATCACATTTATACCTTTTGTAACTTGAGCTTCTGATGATGAGCCATCGTTTTATTTATACCATTCATTGCAGAAAGAAAGGCTATAAATGTTGGAATTCCGAGGCCAAAGCGCGAGGTTTTCCTTGAAGAGCGTCAGAACTGTTCAGATCGGTTGTTTGAACAATACAACGTCTCTCCTGCAGTGCAAACATTGACAGAAACAACTGAAATCTTGCAAACGGTTCATTTGGAATCTCTGTATTTCGGTAGCGCTCTCACCCGAAACCACGATGATCAGGAAACGACACAAATCGAGCTTCTGAAGAAGTAAATCATAGTCCAATAGTTGCAACAAGTAGCAACGTAAAACTCACTTTAATGTAGAAACAGCAGTAGCCTAGTATGATTTTAGACAGATTTTTTACGTAGCGCGCATGGAAACAAAATGGCGCCCTTAATACGGGTTGTCGCAACTCTATATATATATGGCTCTGACACCATATATAGCCTCGCGTAGCCAGACCCTACCGCCGCGTCATACACTAGACGGCTTCTTGCGATCGTAGTTGTCTATTTCGAGTCTATATTGAGCATCCATGTATCATAGGAGTCATTTCAAGATCTGATTTTCTCTCCAAATACTTTTTTGTTTGATACAGAAACGAGTCAAAGTCAGCACTAACACAATTCTTCACAGTCCTCGCCTATATTGCACGCATCAAGCAAATCGGGTGTCCGATACTACAAAACAAGACCCGCCCCTTTTCTTCAGTTTCCTGAAGCTTCTTGAAGAAGAGCAACGTGCAAAGTTAACGTTGCCAATCTGTTGTTAGCATGCACTGCGAGTAGAAGAGACATGTACCTATTATTTCAAGGTGCAGACAGTGAAGTTCTATTTTGTCGCCGTGAACAGCAATACCCCAAGTGATCAAGCTGAGTCTAGGCTTCCACTTCGTGAGAAATCTTCGTCTGGTTGATTTCCGTATACGCCATGCATGCAGTGTCCGATATTGGAGAGTTCGATCTAAGACTCTAGATTACGACTCTTCGAGCCGATCTGAAGTTCTAACTCCGATTTGCGATATCTATCTAGATGCCG
The DNA here is from genome assembly GCF_963422355.1 of Corticium candelabrum. Lineage (NCBI taxonomy): Eukaryota > Metazoa > Porifera > Homoscleromorpha > Homosclerophorida > Plakinidae > Corticium > Corticium candelabrum. The sequence continues at coordinate 6,165,954 of NC_085089.1, read as the reverse complement.
ATTACTTTTGTCGTAAACGTGCCGGGAACGGTCTGTCTAGATTTCCTTTCGATCGATTTGAGTAGCCATGCAGACCTAACCCTCACCCTCAACATCCCGGCCGGGAAACGTAGCTACGCGAGACTAGTGAATTCTGCGTTTGAGGCTAAAAAGAAGGCAGTCGGACCATATTCCAGAGCAAACCTTCAGTCGAGAGAAATTTCATGTAGTCGGATTAGAGCTAATTAAGTAAACTTAATTAATTAATAATAATGCTGCCGACATTGATGTAGGCTCGAGAGTCCAGCCGGTCATCTCCCCTCGCGGCGGAGAAATTTTTCCGCCGTGGGGGAGATGACCGGCTGGACACTCGAGCCTAATATTGGTGCCCTCTAGACTAGAAAACGCCATCACGCAAAGTCATCGGTGAAAGCTTCAAGCTGCAATGTCCTGATGAAATTTTACGGCATGCAGCTATATACAGTAGGTTTAGCATTAGAATGAGAACACTTGCTGCTACAATTAACGCCTGCAATGCCCAAACAAATTAAGTCTCCGGGATGCAGAGAAGTGAGACAAGAGACAACTCTAGTTAAATTAACTCTTTTTATTAATGGCAATCTACCAGACCAGTCGAGGAGCTGGCTACGCTAGACTAACCTTTCCTAGATTCTCAGTCTTCAGTCGTACTTTACTAATTGTCATTATTTACTATAGTATAAGCCGTGCAGCTAGATCATCTAAGTTATTTAAGTAAAGATACGAATTACGAATTCAATTAGTAATTACCAGAGTTGACCAACAAAATTAGAGCAAAGAACAAATCTCGATCCCTTTCTTCTTGTGGATGGTGAGTTTCAGTAGGTGAGATGCCCTCAGCAGTTTCTATAATCTTGCAAATTGTTACGCCATCGACTAGTAAAATGACGACACTAGACGCCAATATGAAAGCCAATTCTTTTTTGGCTAAGGCTTGAAGCCTCTTAGTCTATAAAACATTGAATTAATTAATTAATTGCTAAGAGCGTGTCCGCACTAGGACATGAGTTGTTTAGATTTAATAAGCATGTTTAAAACTTAGCGTGTCTGCACTAACATGTTTAGTTGGCAGCTAACACTATACAACTTTCGGTTGACTTTTTAGTTTAGTGCAAGTTGTTAGCTGCACGTGCTCGCTACTAACGATGGCTGCTGCAAGTGATCTAATTTACGCTTCTAGCTGGGAGACATTCTGGAAGGAAAGCGCCTCGGGCAGCCCAAGGAACAAAAGAGTTGCTACAACGTAGGACACAACAGTTTGCCAGTATGTCCATTGTAATATTTATCTAGACACGTGAAAAAGCCAAGTGCGACTAGACAGGTTTCTAGACAAGTTTTATCCTAAACTAGTTTAGAGCAGATCTAGTGCGGACACAGTCCTACTAGTGCCTCAAATTCAAAAGTAACAGAAACAAGCACACCTTCCCAAACACTGTGTTCTGCAGTTTCTCCTTTTTTCTTGGTACCACACCTGACAGAGACTGCGATTCGGATAGTTCGACGTCTGCCATCGTAAAAGCAATTGAACTAAGGCAGTCTAGGCTTTGAATTCGCTTTGGGTAAGTGGCAAAATCAGCTATTTAAGTGGGAGTTTCTAGAATTACGTGCTTAGATTTAATAATAGATAAACCCGCTTTAGTTCCGCCGTCTGTTGTCTTCTAGAGTGCATACATATTATAGTGTATCAAAACTGCACGACCTCCCATTTTATTTTTGTAGAGGTGGTTTCTAGACTAAAAGAAACAAAAAAGAGACATGCTTGGCATTATCTCCTCAACCATGCAGTGACGTTCCAATTACAGAGTTATGACCACCACTGCGTCATATCAGTCTAGACAAATTAGAGGTACACAGTACCGAATTTGCATAGATGTGATGGCGGAATCATTCGAACCACGCTCTGTCTAGACGACGCGATGATGCATGATTCTGATGCAGTATGTACTTTACGAATGATTATGTCTTGTTGCTCACTATGTAGAGTGTATTGTGCATGATAGTCACTACATACTTTCACTATCTATATTAGTCACATTCCTACGCTATTTATGAGGACCCCTTGTTTAGTGAAGTAGAACTGATATATTGTTCCACTAAAGACGGCGCCCCAGGAGCCGATAATTTCTGAACAATGTAAATTACTGTCTATAGGTCGAACTCTATCTCCTTGTCAATCTGCAATATTTCCGCTGTCTTTTGATGATCTCCGCGTAATTACACCCAAGGCCGCCTTCGCCTCTCATTTTCCTCTAATACGTTGTCTCTAAAAGTATAGATGTAGGCTCTTTCGACATAGGAAACTTTTGCATATCAAAGATACATTTTTACATACAACGAGTGGGACGATGGCTAGTGTATTCAAAATTGAATTGCACTGACTGCGAGTGCACATATCCTCAGCTTGATTTCTACTGTAGACTCTTTCACTGGACCTCTGAAAGGGCGCAATTGCCTAGGTTAGAGGCTAGTGTGAACGCAGAACTGCAGTCACTGGACGCGTTCAGTCTAGGGACAGTAACACTGTACCACACAGGGCGACGTCTGGCCACCGGCACGTCATGATGTGTACTACTGAGCATGGAATGTGAAGGCGCAACAACTTCTTTGCCAGTGGCGTAGGAAGATGCTTAGCTTCGACGCTAGGCCATCTTCGCCTTAGGCCTGGTTCACAATATTGACGTCGACGTCAATACTAGAAATGAATTCTATACCAGCGTCGACGTCGGCGGTAACATCAAAGGATGACGCCGACGTCGAGGCGGTTTCTTTGAAGTTTGACGCTTTGCTGAGCGTCGGCGTCATATTGTGAATCAGGCTAACGTGGAGGAGTAACGCGCGCGATTATGCATAGGGTCACATGACTGGAAACGAAGTTGCTACCCTAAAGGCGAAGATTGGCCTACTATTAAAAAAGGGACACATTATGCATACTATACCCTCACGTGACTCTATCCAATTAATCAATAACAGGGGCGGCGGAGCGAGTTGAAAGTTGAGGGGGCTGAAAGGGTAAACATTACAGAAAGCAGAAATTCTACAGCATAAAGTTGATAAAGTTGGGGGGCTCTAGCCCCCCCAGCCCCCCCGGCTCCGCCGCCCCTGAATAATCTGCCAATCTTCCGCCTTTACGGTGGCAACTTCGTTTTCGGTCATGTGACTCCTACGCATCTCGCGCTTTCTCCCCCGCGCGCTTTCTCCCCCGCGCGCTTTCTCCCCGCGCGCTTTCTCTCCCCGCGCGCTTTCTCTCTCCCCGCGCGCTTTCTCTCTCCCCGCGCGCTTTCTCTCCCCGCGCGCTTTCTCTCCCCGCGCGCTTTCTCTCCCCCCGCTCCCTACGCCGGTGTCTATCGCTGATTGTGCCACAGCCCGAACAGCATGATGGAAAGCCAGCGTAAGTAATCTAAGCTGGCCTTCAACGGCCAGGGTCTACTCTATAATTTACACTTGTACACGTGTGCATGCATTCACTTTCCTGACAGACCATCAGCTTCCCTAGCTAGACGAGCTGTACCAAATTGCCGCTATGCTTGTGACTTTGTTTGACGCGCGTAGAATCGAACGTAGACTCGTGGCACGTGTACGGTGCCCGGTGAGTCATCCTTTGCACAAGGTCAATCCGGCCGCGGGGAATGACGAGGACTGGGGATCTCTGTATTGGATCTATGACACGACGAAATTGTTTGTATGAAGCTTCGCAAACCAGGCTCATCCGTGCAGTTTCTGAACTAGAAGCACGTGAATCACACGAGGTTTTGCTGGAATTGTGTTCCAGCGCTTTTACGTCTAGAATTACTGTGGGCAGCAGGGCGGAGCCACGCAAAGCCTGGCCAACCCAACATCTGTGCTCCAACGGCCCTGCGTGTACATTGAACGCGTGCCGTTTATCTGCAGCACCTCTGATCTAGAGCTTGCGCGAGAGTATTAAGTTTACACGGTCCTACTGTACAGAGTTGTAGGCGACGAACCCGTAGTGAACAGGGTAATTTTAGTGACGAAAGTGCGGCGAGACTGGTCAGGCCTAATTTTTTGGATTCAGACAAAATGAAATTAGTCCTATAGCTAGCTATCAGTTTGACAACAAGGTTTCGATCGCCAACAAGGCGAAGGCCATGCAGGTAGGGAAATTCAAACTTGTTGTTGACCCAGGAGAAAGTCTCCCCGCGAATTGGCGCGAGTTGCCGCCTCGAAATGCCGCGAAAAATGGTTGAAATACCGCAACGTGGTGATTCGCGTCGAATTCACTGCGACATGCCGCGCAATTGCTGTAACTTGGCGCGAAATCGCGATGAATCCGCTTCGAAATCCCGCAGTGAAGTTACCGCGAGACTTTCTCCTGGGGAGAACATATCGGCTAGATAGAGAATGCATGGACCCTGTTCACAAAAGAACTTTGACAAAAGATGTGCATGTTACTATAGTAATTGCTAACACAAGATAGTTAATTGATTAAAAGTTAGTGCAAACATGTCTACTGTACGTACCTAGTGTGTACAGGATGTACGCGTAGCATTTAACTTACTTATCAATGAAGTCTTTGGTGTACTGTACTTTTAGTATCATGATCACTTGTCAGACTTTAGTAACTATGAACACATATATACAGTGACATAGAAAAGCTGGCGCTGCATACTGCATACACATCTGACTCTCACTTTGTTTGGCAGAGCGTCGTTTAGCTTAGCATGTGTACACTTAATTAATTAATTAATGGACTCAATTTTTTTGAGAGCTCAGCATTTTGCTTTTTTTATAACTTGTTGCATGCACAGTTCTATACTGCATGACAGAGTGACGTTTACTCTACACGTTCTTGTGTGCAATTGATGTGTCCTTTCATGGCAATTAACTGTAATTGCGGAGTATACGTGACATACTTATTAAAAGCAGGTTTTACAGTCTGTAGGTATATCAAAAAATAAAACGGTAGGTAGATATCATGTGTTTAACTTCCAAGCTCTAGTATATTCAACTGACTGCTCACAAGTAGAAAAGCACCTAATTTATTACCTAAATCTCATCGACAAAAGAAAAGAAGTCACTGTAGCCAATCACTTTTGTAAAGTGTATTCTACACTTCTAAGCAAGGATGCATGGATATGAGGACAACAATGTCAATTGCTGTAGTGGCTGGAGTTTGCTGCATTCAGTTGTTTCTTTTCTGAGTCCTGACTTTCAATGTGATCGCCATCATGAACATCCAGTGGAAACTGTGAATGACGTAGAATAAACAAATATTATGTCATCAAATAAATAGGATATACACGTATAAGCATTCAGATCATTGTTATGTATATACTGTAATAGTATCTTGTTACACGTTGGTATAAGAGAAACAATCCACTGTAAATGACTAATTACAAACAGAACTGTAGCAGATAAATACTGTTTGCTGGTATTAGCTGACAACATCACAAAGTGTGACCGTCAAAACATGCTGAAAACTTACTATTAAAAAATGTTTACAAGAGAGGTGATAGAAGCCATGTGGATAAGAAAAATCATCAAAGATTGTACATTATATACTTATATGCGTGGTCTTTCTATAGCATCCATAGTGCAGTTTCCTTGCACGCACACACACACACACACACACAGACACACAGACACAGACACAGACACACAGACACAGACACACACACACACACACACACACACACACACACACACACACACACACACACACACACACACACACACACACACCACTGTCTTAATTTCAAATCAAGATCAGAAGCTACACTAAAACTCACTGTCTACATATCTATTTGAAAGGCAGAACAAATTATGCTGCATGCATGGCATTGAATTGATTTAAATGCTCACCAAAGACTCCTCGTCTTCTATTAGCTGGTATTTGTTCTCTTTGTAATACTGACGTTTCTTAACAATATACATCACCATCAAATCACAAATGACTGTTGCCTAGACACAAAGATCTGCTAGCTGCATGGTGAAATCAGTGACATATACATACTACAAACAATATGTCAAGTATACATAGCACTCAATATTACAAATAGCACGGCAACTTACAATTGACAGTAACGCTATGCCAGAGCCGATATTTAGCAAGAGAGGAACAATACTGAACTTTCCTGCCTGCGAATCAGTGTATGCATTACTTATGATAATTTGGTTCTATGTTATCAGATCACACTGACCTCGCCACTCACAATGACTTCAAATCGAATTCCATAGGCTTTGACCAAGCGTCGATACTGGACATCATCTTTCATGTAGTAGACCGGATATCTAAACAAAATTCAAAAATTGTTTAGAGTAGAATAATAACATGTTACGTAGTTTATCGGTTGCATTTTGAGATCACAAAACGTTTTGATTGGATTATATAAAGAGATACAAAATGTAACTGGAATTTTGTGTGGATGCGTACCAAAGTGGCTGAAATGCTTAACAACTTGATGTATGCTCTCTCCGTGTTCCGTATATGCTATAATATACAATGTAACATGTTCTGTATTAGCTATATAATATGCATGTTATGCGCAAAGCATAAATATGGTCAGGGTTAGAGTTAAGGGTTACTTAGGTATATGTATGCATGGTTCGTATTGTGTTGATCCATGGTTTGTACAGGCAATCCATGGATGTAGTGGGCAATCCATGGATTGTCCAAATCCAGCTGCACTTTGTGCATAACATACACACTATGCACTACGCACAGCAAGCACGTCTACTGAAGCAGCTATATCATAAACCAATACAATGCAGTTGTAGATGTGTAAATGTTCACAAAGGTATTAACTTAATTCGAAAGCAAGTAACATACAGTGTACCTGAAGCTGTATCCCTTAGCTAGTTTACTGTCAGATTTGTCCATCCTGCATACAGAAATGATGACATACAATGACTGTTCAACATTAGTTCATTGGTACCAATTTCATCAACCTTCTAAAATGATAGTCTGGTACGCAGTCTGAATATCCTTTGTCAAGGTCACAGTTCCAGTCGATAAATATACCCATGACTCCTCCCTGAATAAGAAATGTCTGTGGAGTTTCTGTTAGATATAAAAGCAAGCTTTTAAATGTACATTCAGTGCTAAATCGCTCCAGTTAGCATTAGCATCAGCCACAGTTTGTGCCAACACAAATATTGGACAAAACTGTCTTAATGAGTCGTTGTCGTCATAGGTGCAACTCGCCAAGAAGTTTTTATCAGTTCTGTCTAATATATTTCGTCTAGCAATACACAACAATAACTTTTTAACAGACCACTTGCAAGAACAAAGAAATATATCCTATACTTGGTAAAATCAAACTTCTGAAACTCAATACTATTCTTGATTAAGAGTGTGAAGTTCTTGGGAGCATCTCCAAGCAGTGGCCTGTACAAACATACAACAATATAACAATACGAAACAATGTCGATGTAATTCTTGTGTCACACGGATCTGGTAAAGTGTCGTTCTCCACAGGACACCAAGCACGAATTTCACAAGAGTTTGTGGTCATGTTACATAAACCAGTTTGGATGCCTGTATGAAAAAAACGGTTTACATCCACTCTTGATGTCTACAATAGCTGTGGCATATAAACATGTAAACTTGTAGAGTGTCAGGATGCATGAAAAAATCAGAACACAGCGAGACAAAATTATGTGAATGCAATCAAGCTAGACACAGTACAAACCGTTTCCATTTCTGACATAAACATTTTCCTGACAATCACTGTCCACCTGACAGGGTGCAAGCTCTATATCCTGTAGTAATAGAAAGCAGCATTCGCATTACTGGCCATATCTCAATAGATCTGCACTACACTAGCCGTAGTAGCGTAGTAGTGGCAATGCTACCTCTCCACATATTGATTGTGTCTGATCAGAAGTGATAACAGCATTGGTGGTAACAAATACAGCATTTGTTTCCTGGAAACGACAACTGATTCTTAGGCGCATCTCTTCTATATAATGCAACTGCTTTGGCTCACTTCTGGAGGTACAACATAGTCAGCTACATCCCACAGCTGGTCATCACTTGCCATTGCTGTTCCTTTCATTTTTGTTGTTACTGAGCTAACTACAAGGTCAGTGTCTTGGTATCCCTTCTGATAAACAATCACGTAACTGTAAAAGTAAATGGAAACAACATAATAGCAAAATACAATATCATGCAGTAACCAACATGTTACTAACATATTATTTAATATTTTTACCATGTCTTTGCCTCACACATTGCATAATGAACCATTTGCACTGCAATATGTGTGCTAGTCTCTTACAGTTAACTGGCATTCCTGTGCAGATGCATGGTTTCAAGATTAGGTTGTGTCCTACTCAACCAAGTAGAGACCTTTGCACACCCATGCACTGTGCATATCAAAAAGATATTTAAGGTATATGGTCTATTTATGATGACACAATATAATAGCCAGTCATCCACTCCTGTAGCACTCACACACTCCAAACATGCATGCATAATTGATCAGTTCGTCACTCCTCCTTAATTCCTACACACATGCATGACCCCAATACTTTTCCATGCAGCCTCACTGCACAAGATTGCATGTATAAATGTTTCCTCCAAACCTGGAAAACTTTCTACACCTATGCTACACACTATTACAACCTCAGCAATAAAACAAACTGTGGCAAGAACGTTGCAAAGCACGCAGTTCTACGGCCAGATTGAATGGGCAGTCATATAGAACAAACCCCTTGCCAATCAACACGAGCGATAAGCAACCAATAGAAATGCAGCCGTCAGGCGCAATCATCCGGCGTGACTGTCAAGTTTTCCGCGAGAATCGCAACAAACAAACAAAGGAGGCGTGGTCAACCTTCACAAACTCGGATTGTCAGTTTCTGTGGTTGGCAACGTGTTGCATAGCGTATTGCTACAATAGTCTCTCACCCCAGAATGTAACCAACGATAGCGAGTTGCACGAGTCTGTAGACGAATCCTATTTTCTGATTCCGGATGTGAACCAACTTTACGGTGTCGTACTCAAACGCAGCCGACGACGTTGCCTGAACGCAGCCCAAGCACCTATTACCCATAGCAGCTAAACGCCCAAATACAAATTGATTATCCGGGAGTTTCTTCGTCAAGCAAATGGCGCTAAAAGCGCTGGACGCCGCGTCTGTTCACAGACTCTGTTCTAGTCAGGTTATTGTCAGTCTGCAGACAGCAGTCAAAGAACTAATAGAGAACAGCTTGGATGCTGGAGCAACAAGAATAGGTAACGATTTCGTGTCGAAATTGGTATGTCTGATCAAGTTGGGTGTCGCTGGTTTTCTATACTTTGTATCTACGCACTTCAGCTCTTCTCTGTTTTCAGTCAATCAGTCTCTTTATCTTAGTTTTGGAGTCATCAGTAAATATCAATGATTAATTAATTATGTTAAAAGTTTTAGTACAGAAATTAAATGATTAATTAATTGAGTTGAAATTTAGTGCAGTGATTTATTAGCAATTTATTGCTGCACTAAAACTTTTAACTTAATTAATATTAATCATTAATGTCAACAGATATTAATCATAGAAAGTTATCATAATAGTTGGAGTTTGTGTCTTAATTTGCAGAAATTGATCTGAAGCAGTATGGATCGGAACTTATTGAAGTGTCTGATAACGGATGTGGAGTTGAACCATCAAATTTTGAAGGGCTCAGTAAGTGAATTTGATGCTGCTGGAGTGTTGCAGCTAGAACTTCCGTCTTTTCCTTTTACCTATTCTGTATTGTCTGTCTGTCTGTCTGTCTGTCAATAATCTGTCTGTTTGTCTGCTTGTCTGTCTGTTTGTCTGTCTGTTTGTTTGTCTGTCCATGTGATCTTACGAAAAATATCTTGCCTCTCACATGGTAAGGAGAGGTAGACAAATTTAGAGATGGTGTTATTCAATTTTTAATCCATTAGGTCTGAATTGATGAACAGAGTAATGGAGTGAGGTGGATTTGTTTATTTTTGAAGATTTCCTTGTTGTATCTTTTAAAGTTTAAAATCAATAAAACAATCTGTCTGTCTGTCTGTCTGTCTGTCTGTCTGTCTGTCTGTTTGTCTGTCTGTCTCAATAATTGCTGAGCATAGCGAGGCTTCTAATCTGGGTTGCACAATAGAAATGGGTGTGGTTATATATGACTCTCCGTCGAACTATATATATAGGTATATATATATAGGTATATATATATACATCTGTGTGTGTGTGTGTGTGTGTGTGTGTGTGTGTGTGTGTGTGTGTGTGTGTGTGTGTGTGTGTGTGTGTGTGTGTGCGCGTGTGCATGTGTGTGTGCATGTGTGCGTGCATACATGCGTGTGTGTGTGTGTGTGTGTGTGTGTGTGTGTGTGTGTGTGTGTGTGTGTGTGTGTGTGTGTGTGTGTGTGGGTACGTGGACCTCAAATTGCTCTTCCCCACAACCATGTTTCATGATAAGACCTACTTTAAAAAATTGTTTCCGTGTCTGACTACAGATCAGTTTAGGAACGATTTGTGCAAGTGACCAAACGGCGACAAAAAACCTCACGAAGTTCCAGATGTTGAATGCCACCTACAGTCAACTATTCTCACACGTCCCGTGCTACAGTATGATCAATTACTACACTACACTGTGCTGTATCTAACACTGTTGATTTGCCGATATCAATTTCTATGTCAGTAAATACCATAGCACTGTCGTTACAACGGAACTGAGTGCATACCTAGACTGTACATTTCAATTGTCTTGATCACGATCGCAAAACGATGACTACCTACCAGGCCTATATATGTAATCTAAATTAGCAGGAAGTTTGTACGTTTTACTTCCATGACAACAGCAGGGTTTCAACAAATATGTATTATCTAGCTAGGACGTGGCGTTTCAGTAGACGGTCAGAAAACTCCATTGGACGTGTTACTCACCAATGCGAGGCACCTATGGATTCCGTAAAACTAGTATATATTTCATAAATTGAAATAGTACATGGGAATAAGCTAACAGAAAATTTAGTGACTCAGGAGAGTCATACTACAAACCAATGTCTTGCAAATGATGCTAGCTAGTCTTTTTGTTTATGTCTCGCTATGCTAGCATTGCATCTGTCTGTTTGTCTGTTTGTCTGTGTAATGGGAATCTATCTGTCTATTTGTTTGTCTACCTATTTGTTTGTTTATTTGTTTGTCTGTTTGCCTATTGTGTGTCTGTTGGTATGTTGTCAGACCATTGTTTTTACAAGACTGTGATGACTGACTCTGATGCTTTTGTAGCAAAGCGACATGGAACATCAAAGTTAAAAGAATTTTCAGATTTGAGTTCTGTGACAACTTTAGGGTTTCGAGGAGAAGCATTAAGCTCTCTTTGTGCGCTCAGGTATTTTCCATTCTTAGACTTAATCTGATACCTGGCAGCATTGTACATGTACACGTATTTCTTGTAGCCGTCTGTCTCTTGTGACAAGACATCAGTCTCAGTCGCATGCTACTAAGATTGTGATGGATAGTGAAGGTAAAATAGTGGAACAAACCCGTGTGGCACGTGAGGTAGGAATGACTATTTGACAGTGAAACACCTTGCAGACAGATAGTATGCAATTTGATATCTGTTTTTTGCAGGTGGGTACGACTGTAACACTAGAAAATGTTTTTTATTCTCTTCCGGTACGTCACCGAGAATTTATGAAGAATTTAAAAAAGGTTAAATGCTAGTGATTTGTTGTTATAGCAGCAACTGTATATTGACCGCCAGGTGTTGTATTTGTTGCCGCTATCATACTTTTGTGTTATTTACGCAAGATATGGCTTCTACATCAGTTTTTTTCCGATTTCTGGAAAGTTGAATCATTACTTGAATTATCTGTGAGTAGTGGTTTATAATCGGTAAACAATATTTAAACATTATAACCTGTCGTGTGGCAAATATCTTTGTGGTTACTATTTAGAGTTTAATTAATTAAACATATAGTAGTACTTGATAGGCAATCTTAACTCTTTGGTTTTCTTAAACAAAGATTTCAATGCACAATATGAGGTTGGAGCTTCTATTTTAAATAGTTTGTTTGTGCACAGGAGTATGGAAAGCTCATTCAAGTTGTTCAGGGTTACTGTCTAATCAGTGTGGGTGTTAGGATCACATGCAGTCATCAAGCTAGTCACAAAGGGTAAGTAATGTGTACAATGATGATGCCAGTACTTGTCATTTTTTTCTGTTGACATGTTAGTGGGAAGCAAATTGTATTGTCAAATGGTCCCAGTCAGAGCATGAAAGAAAACATTGCGTGTGTTTTTGGAGCCAAAGAGGTTTGAATATTTAGCTGTTGTGAAATCATTTGTTTATTATATGTTACAATGTATCTGTAGTTGATGAACAATATCTTGTAGAAATTTGTACACACACACACACACAGACACACACACACACACACACACACACACACACACACACACACACACACACACACACACACATGCGCGCGCGCGCACACACACACACGAATGTGAGTGCACTGGATGTACACACACACACGAGAAGTGATGCAGTCTTTGTTTGCAGATGGGACACTTAATAGCGATGGAGCAATGCTCAGAGCATGATATAGACATTTCAGAGAACAAGGGTTTGGTACCTTCAGCTTGGCCATTTAGGTTTTGTCTTGTTTACATGGTTTCACTTTGTGTGTCAGTGAACCCATGGATTTGTTTTGTTTAGATTGATTGGTTTTATTTCCAAGTGTGAACGAGGATCCGGTCGTGCTAGTCCTGATAGGCAGTTTTATTACATGAATCAGAGGCCAGTGGACCTTGGAAAGGTTTTGCAATTTTGACTCTGTTGCATAATTTGCTGATTGCAAAGTCGTTTGTTTTCATTTGCTAATGTAGCTGTCAAAGACAGTGAACGACGTTTACCATTTGTACAACAAACAACAGTATCCTGTTGTTGTTTTAGATATTGAGACTGAAAGAGGTATGAGTTGTTTGTCTGTGTAGTAGTAATATTGTTTATGTCTACTTGTTCTTCTGCTCGTCTGTCTGTCTATTTGTCTGTCTGTCTGCCTGTTGTTTATCCGTCTGTCTGTCTGTCTGTCTGTCTCTCTGTCTGTCTGTCTCTCTGTCTGTCTGTCTGTCAAATTTTCATATATTTTTGTACATCAAAGCTAATACAGGTGAAACTAAAGTAACAGCTAATGAACAACAAGTGTCACAACTACAATACACAAATAACAAGTACCATTAAAAAGCTCTATCTGTCTGTCTGTCTGTCTGTCTGTCATTTATTTCAACATTAATACTACCATACAGTGAATGTCGGTAAAAGGCACCACAGCTAAATAGTGAGTCCTCAAGCCATGGGTTGAGTTACGTAAGTCACATTATCGGAAACAAAGTTGTAGTGAATAAGTATCTCTAATACAGTCAATGTTCTTTACTTGACGGCTAATCTTCTTTGACAGAACTTTAGCATTACTTGATTGCAGAGCAACTGATAAGCATCACCTTCAATAATTCTTGAACTGGCCTCTGTTTTTCCTTACCAGATTCGTCAACTGATTTCTCAGACAGTTGATGGAGATACTTGTGAGCTTCCCAGCCCCAACACCCAAAGTGTTCCAGTACTAAGGGAATAGCTTTTGCGTGTCCTCCTGCTGCTATTATCTTGTTCTTGTACTTCTTTTATTTCTATTATTCTCTGACTTCTGCTGTAAAATCATCTTGCTCTGCTGCTCTTTCAATTATGTCTTGATTTCAAGGGTAATTAAGCCAGTGAAATATCAAGATCATACGATGTTCCAATACAAGCATCAAAACTGAAATGTCTGTCTGTCTGTCTGTCTGTTTGTTTGGCAATACATACATTTTCCGTTTAAATCAAGCATTTACACGTCTGTCTGTCTCTGTCTGTTTGCGTGTCTGTTTGCTTGTCTGTTTGCTTGTCTGTTTGCGTGTCTGTTTGTTTATGTGCCTGTCTTTCAATGTGTTTGTCTGTCTGTCTGTCTGTTGTTGTGTTCTTTTGTTAACCAGTCTAGAAAGACTGTTAGGTTTCTTGTCTGTCTGCTTTTTCATTAGTCACTCTCTGTTTTCTTTTTGTTGTTTGTTTATCAGTTTTCATTTGTTTGTGTGGATGTCTGTCTGTTTGTTTATTGTTTGTTCATTTGTCTATTCTTTTGTATGGTAGCAGTTTAGTATTGCTTACAGAAGTAAATGCAGTATTCCTTAGTTAGTCAATAAGCAAACTATTTCTTAGTCAAGTGAAGTTTTCATGTTATTTTAGAGAGAGTGGACGTCAACCTTACTCCAGACAAAAGAGAAATTATCATTCAACAAGAGAAACTTCTTCTTCTACTTGTCAAGGTTTTTGCATTGCACTGTTTACGTACGTACAAATGGCATGGTTGATCTTGTGCAGCTAAGGGTACTTTATCTTTAAAGTTTAGCAGATCATGTTTGGGGTATTGCAATACATTAAACATTAATATTTTGTGTATTGTGACAGTATTCACTGATAAAGCTATTTGATAAAAGCAACCACGCTGCTGTTGCTCTACAAGTCAGCAGTCAACAAGAGCCAGCTGAAGGTAGAAGAAGCCAGAGTTATTAATTAATTCAATGCATTCTTGTTGTTGGCTGCAGGTAAAGAACAGCTTGTGGCTAAGGACACTCTATGGAAGGTGGAAATCATTGATGTATTGCTTTCATGTGTCTGATGTTTTGAAATTGATTGCTTTAAATAGTTACATTTGCAGGATATGTAATAGTTGCAGTTTAGGGCAGCTCTAAATTATGTTACACAGTGACACATACATGTAGATTTACTCAAGGAACTTTAAATGCCAAGAATGGTTTGCATACCTAACACTGAGAAATTTGTAACAACAATCAACAAACGATTTGAATAAAATCTTTTAATTGATGTATGTTGATTGTGGGCCTAACTGACCACTGGCCATTACCATTTAAATGTGGAGTTAGTTGGAAACCATTCTTTGCTGTACTTTTGTAAAATGCAATAAATAGACTTGTTTTAGCTTTAAGGTTGTGTCATGGTTGCTCACGTTTACAATGTCTTTTCTTTTTGTTATTTTACAGAAATTTTCTTCATCAAGAGACAGACGGTATGAAATTGTCGTGTTTTGTTGTATTTGTGTACTTGAATATGCCCTGAAAGTGGCAGTTACAGCTTTGATGTATACAGAGGGATTTACATGTGATTGTCCATTAGCTAGGTTTTCATGCACCAGTTATATCACTGTTTTGCATCTATACAATGATGCACTTGTGTTTGTGATGTTATCATTGTTTGTGTGTCAAAGCTCCTGTGCAAGCTAACACTTGAATGTTTATTATATGTGTTGACATTTGATATCATTTCTATTTGCGAGTGTAGAAAGTCTCTGGCAGATTTTACTGTGGGTGGTGCACCAGCAAAAAGTAAGCTACTGATTGTTAGCGTTTGGTTTATGTAACTGGTGTCATTAATTTATGAGACAGAAGTGAAAAAGTTTGATAGAAGAGCAATCCAACAGCGGCTAGACAAGAGTTTGGTTTCACCAGCAAAGCCATTTATGGATCCATCTTTTCCTGAATCTGAAATCATTGATTCTTTGATTTCTAATTGCAGTCAGTTTTTGATTTTAGTGAAAGATTTATGAATGCTGTTGTGAATTGATATCATATGATTGTATGGTTGACAGACGAGGTTCATCTTCCTCTTCAAGAAGGAGGGTCTATGGTTCAAATGGAGTCAGCTACTCTAGATGTAGAGGTAGTTAGCTGTTGTGGTCAATAAAGTTGTTTGTTACATAATATCTCAATTGTAGACTATGGGTGGTGCTGCTGCTGACAGAAGAGCTCTTACTGTCAAGTGCAGTACTGAAATGATCAGAAAACGTCTAAACATGCAATCAGGTCAGATTTTTACTATTACTACAATTGGATGTTATTTTGCTGAGCGTAAATGTTGTTTAATCAATTAGTTTGTAGGCATAATTAAGACATACCTGTGGAATGGTACGTTAGCATGTTGACATGTACATGTATGTAAAGCAAAGACTGAGCATGTGGTATGGGTCAGTCTTTTTGTTTTACATGTTATGTGCAAAGTACGGGTGTGAACAAATCTAGAGATTGTTTTGTACAAACCCTGGATATCTACTTTCTTCAACAATTCATGGTATGGCTATAGCTGTGGATTTACTATTTAGGGTTAGGCTGGGTTATGGCTACAAATTCTCTGCCATGCAGGTACTATTCCTGGAGGTACAAAAAGCAGCAACATAGATTACAGTTTTCCCTACCACATATTTCAGGATTTATTTGTCTTCTACTCTATTTTGAAGGCATTTGCAATTTTCAAATTGTTTTGTGCAATCTAGTGGGTGCATGCACAAAGGGAAGATGTGTGCACATCCAGGATACTCTCAATGCAAGTAACTTCTGATACTTGATTTTAAATTTTACATTAGTTTGGCAATTGCATTGTAGTACTAGTTAGAATTAAAGGTTATACCTAACTCTTATTAATCTTTCTACTTCAGTTTAATTGGTGGTAAGGTTTGACACTGGTTTATGCACATCTGCTAGTCTTGGATTGATGCTAAAGGATCACCAAACGAAGACTATTGCCATTTCAATTGCTTTGTGTTTATGCAGCATGATTGTTTAGCAAGCGTACTTTATAGATGATTTGCTGGTTTAGAGGTTTTCTTTCTGTTTTGTAGCCACAACTGGATTAAGTGCTTCCTCTGGAAGTCAGTTTCATGCACGAATCTCATCTGATGCAAATCACGTGGCTGAACGAGAACTTCAACGAGAATTCAGGTTACCTATTATTATCATCACGTGAACAAGCATAATTGCTAAACTTTATATGTTAATATCTATTGACAGGAAGGAGTCATTTGAAAAATTAGAAGTGATTGGTCAGTTTAATCTCGGCTTTATTATTGCCAAGCTAGGCTC
>NC_085089.1:6139051-6144051 GCF_963422355.1 Corticium candelabrum | reverse complement strand
TCTCCCTCTCTCCCTCTCTCCCTCTCTCCTCTCTCTCTCTCTCTCTCTCTCTCTCTCTCTCTCTCTATTTAGGAATAGGTAGGTCAATATGTCAAAGCGAAATTGCGCAGACAGGCGGTTGTCATACATACTCTACATTGTTACCAGGTGTATACGTACGTACATGTACAACTCTCACCAGTATGCGTGGGAGTGTGCAGAATCCTTATCCTCACGCGTAGGTCTGGTTTACAAGGCTTGCAATGCTATTGGAAAAATCCAAGCTCCTGCGCTTTCGAATGATACCAAGATCAGACCAAAAGTGCGGGAATTATCAAACAAAGAGCAGTTATAGAGTACTGTAGAATTTGGCAAAGAAGCCCAGAGTGTCTACATAACATAAATTTTTTTAGTACATGTGCTTTGCTTGCATCTGGCTGGAGTGTTTGTTTTGTAGTGCATTCGATGATTGAATTAATAGTAATATGCCAATTTGACCTACTGTATGCTAACTATGCTATTTCAAACTACCGTGGTGTTTCTGGTTTGAATGAGATTGATGAGTGCTTGATTGCCATAACCCATTGACAATAATTGTTTTGATTTGATAATGATAATGATCGAAAGATGTAGAAACATTTTCTGCTTTCTCTTGTTTAATTAATTAAACCTATTACTTTCATGTGTAATAGTCAATGATATTGAGGTCAGGTATGATAGAAATGGTAGACAAGTTGTATATCCTAGTGTACTGTACTGCGCGCGCGCGCGCGCGCGCACACACACACACACACACACACACACACACACACACACACACACACCACCACCACCACCACCACCACCACCACCGCTACAGCTACATATATATATGTATCCAGAAAGTATGTACATTTTATCTGTAATGTTTGTAGTTGTCAACATTGTTGATAATATCGCACACGAGTTGGAATCTGAAGGACTGAAACCCATAAATTGGGATGCATTTATTGTCTTGACTGTAGATGGTCTGTTGTTTTGTGGAGCATTTTACACTGGTACGTCGATCACGTTACACTAGTTCTACTGGTTTTACTGGTTTTACTTTTACTCACAAGTGATGAATGTCTTTTAGTTTTCTGGGCTTTTCGAGAAAGAGAATACTATCTTTTGCAGGCCACCCAACATCTACAGATTACAGACTACAGTCTAATTAATGGATTGGTAGCTATATTGACACCTTTCCTTCTGTTTGGTTCGTGCTTTTGTACTGCAGTGATGTTTGAGCACTTGACATACGGTCACTGCACATTGAGAGCTATAATTCCGGTGCTTTTGAAGTGCGTCAAACTAAGAAAGTACAAGAATGACCTTTATTGGGAGCTGGAGGACATGTTCTTTTACAAAATTGTGATGTCAAAAAACAGAAAGTCATTGTGGCATGTTGACAGGAATGTCAGCTCATGGCTGTTTTGGTTGGTCATTATTCTGTCACTTCAGCTGTGTTTCACGTATTTCTTTGATCAGGCAATTGTTGAGTACAGATACTCTCAATTTTGCATCAGGGGATTCGACTGCTTTGTGCGTGAAAACACAACTGAATCACTCTCAGATTATCAATGTGACCATCTCATCGATCTCTTTGGGAAGGGAGTTTATTGCTTTCGGTTTAGGCAGTTACGTCATCATGAAGATGTTATGGGGACTCTGTCTAAAACCTTTGCTTTCTATTTGTTTCTGATGGCTCTTTTTCAAAAGATCTTTAGTGTTGCAAAGTACCTGTTTTCACTGCGAAAGTGCAAATGGTGGGGGAGCTTGTTTATCATTGCTGGGATTGGAACTTGTGTGTGTGTTGTTGTTCTTGCTGCTGTGTGGAATGATCTGCTGCTCTTTGCGAATGTTGTCAGTTACATTCAGATCATTTATGGAGCATTGTTCTGCAGCATTATTGGAGTTTTGATCTTGAAAAGTGGCGGGCGAAGTGATTTCAGAATTCCTTCTAATTACGATTTTAATGCTCAGGATAAAAGAAAGGTTGACCAACAGAAGATGGTGAGTCATAGTGGAGACAGTTCACAAGACCAAGAGCTTCATCAAAGGAAAGCAGCAGGTCATGATGATCACGATGCAGGTGATGGTGGTGTTATCAACTCAACAACAGTGTAATAGGTTACATCAGCTAATTGCCTTGCTGAGAAGGGTAGATATATTTTACAATAGAGATGTAGGTATCTAGCTTTGTCACCTCTAGATTCGATCAAATGAATATGTTGCACTATTTCTATTAAAATAGTTCTCATTTGCAGCTCTAAATTGAATAAAATTGTACTTGTACTATACTGCTACTTTGTATCGCGTGTACGTGGACTGCATTGTAGTGCTATCACGTGATTAAATTATCCGGGTCGTTGCAGACGCGGGAGAAAGAAGACCAGTCAAACTCTGCAGATTTCAATGAACATCTCTCGCCGGCGACTTTCTCTCACTACAAAATCAAAAAGGTTTTAACGAAAAATGATTGATTATACGGTTTCACATGGAAACGCGTCACAACTTCACAGGAACTATGGAGAAGTGGCAACAGCAACATCAAACACGTCTTGGCCGAGCTACAGATCAACAAGGAAGGTTCAGCTATCGAATCTCTCTAGTTGCGTGCGAATGGAAACGTTTTGCATTTAGGAAAACGTACCTGTTGTAAAACGGAGAGGAACCATTGATGCATTTCTGTCCAGTCAGTCTCAGAGGTTTTTATCATTGATCAACGTGTTGTTGTGTGTTACTTGTGAACAGGAAGTTTGATGTTAGTAAAATCAGGTCTAGAGGAAACGAAGACGGAGTGGGCAGTCGGCATGCAAGTGTTGCAACAGGTAATGTTATGGAAAAGGCTCGTACATCACCACAAGATCAAGAGAATAGGGATTGCAATACGCAGGGATCTGGAGTGAATATGAAATCTAACTTGAAGAGGTACAACACTGTTGTATTAGCTAAACAATGGTATGATGCATTGATCATTATGTGATGTACGTTCATATAGTATCCATGGTGTTCCTCTTCCTTCATTGCCAGTATTCTCATCTGTCTTTACAACTGCAGAGGAAGAGGAGAGCTGTGATAAACAAGATGATCTTAGTAATCCATTTGATGATCTCGACGTCTGTGCATCAGTTGCTAATTATAAAGGTAAGTACGTTGTTTTGATATAGTAATAGCTGATATCTGTACACATGCAGTATTGAGCAGAATTTTACTGTTATGAAACAGAACTTGCTTACACAATGATTGTTAAAGAACTCATGTACATTTGTGTTCATGTTGATTTGGTAGGTGTGAATGCTTGTAGTCCCATGAAATTGGATAGAGACAAAGAGGTACATTGTAGCTCTATGCAACAGTCACACTCGTCCTTATCAAAATGTGAAGTCAGCAGACAATTAGATTCTACATGTACTGTTATTCAGCATGCTGAAGATTCATATCCAAGCTTGAACAAGAGACAGATGAATGGATGCATGGGAAGTGACACTCTACAAACCAACAGAGAGCTTCTTAATAATTCATTTACTAAACAATCTTTTTCTACCAGCACAGCAACAGATCATGAGGTGATTGATCTTACATTTAGTCAAGCACCAGACAGAAGTACAACAAGAGGTCAAGTTGTTTCATCTGCTAAAGTTTTGGATTCACTAGTAAGTGACGATGACTCAGAGGCAGACTTTGATCAGAATTTTGTTGCTTCAACACCTTATGTACACAAACTCAAGAAGAAGCGTCATAATTTGAAGAACAAGGTGCTGTCATCTGCTAGTGAAGAAGATAATATGGATAATGAAGCTGAAATGGCACAATTTGTGAAGACCGGTGAAACAGACGGTTGTGACCATTTACAATCAGCGAATGTGCCTGTCTCGGATGATGAAGATCTGGCAGTTACAAGGAAGGAAGTAGAAGAATACTTGGATTTTCCACCCCCATCACCCCCATTCTTTATGAATGACTGGGAAGACGAAGCACCTGAAAGTCCAGAACTTTTTTGTTCTACGTCTCCACTTCACTGTCACAGCGATAGCACAACTAACAACAGTAGACCAGTCACTGGTTTTCTCAAAGATTGTCAAAATAATCATATGACCACTAGAGAAAGTTCTACACCAGCAACACAATCATCAGTTGTTATGAATGTAGTTAAAGATGTGCCCACAACTACCAAAATGCCGGTAGGATCATAATATACAATACACTAAATACATTATACACGTGGATTAGTTTTCTTGGCTGTCAAACTAGAGCTAGACATACTTATTTACTGAAGTAAATGTAGGCAACTTAGCAGTTTGTTAATACAGTCAGACCTCATTGTTTCACCACATTTGTTCTGCTGGTTTCTGTTGAACTAATGTGACGTGTAGGATTACCAGTACAAAATACACATTGACTATGTAAATTGGTTTCACGTGTACCTTGTCAGAAAGTGAGGTTGTAGGAATAACGAGGTCTGACTGTACTGTAGCTTAGTTTAGGAGATAGACAGAAGGGCAAAGCATGTAGCACGGACACAGCAGCCATGTCCACATTACAACCTACTGTAGCAAACTAAGTGATAGTCATAACCAACCACTAATCTGGTTTTACTACATTTACATTATGTGTAGTAGTTTGTAGTACACTATTGCTACATGGCAGGGTATGGCTTTGAAAGACTGTATTACTACACGTTTACCACTAATGACTGGAAATAAATTCTCAACGTGAGGTGTACTCAAAGTGCAACTTATTGATGTCTTTGTACAGCTTGGTCTTGTGAGTAATAACTGATGTATGACCACAGAACATTTACATGTACAATTCAATCTATGGTGTAACGTAGGCAGCTACTCTTATTATAACTCTACATCTCAGATTAGATTTAGTAAAGAATATGCAGCAGTAAGAGATCTGGTCGAGTTGACAATTTGTACTCACCGAGTTTGACACTGCAAGTGTGCATGGTTGGCAGGTGCCTATCTCACCAACCATTACACATGCGCACACACACA
>NC_085089.1:6114051-6136551 GCF_963422355.1 Corticium candelabrum | reverse complement strand
CTCATTTACTGGGAAGCACATCACACTCTGAAGTGCAAGAGGTGTACAAAGATCTCTCCAGACGCAAACCAACTCTTCGGTTACTCTATGTTACACCAGAGAAGGTTTTCCACACATGAATGGCTTAACTAATTAAGTGTTATTGTTAAAGATTGTTTGTGAACAGATTAGTGCAAGCGGAAGGCTGTTGTCTGCACTAGACAGTCTATATCAGAGAGGTAAACTGGATCGTTTTGTAATCGATGAGGCACATTGTGTTAGCCAGGTGAGAATACTTGCCACGAGGCTTGAGTGACAATGATTTGTGGTAGTTGATTGGTGGCACTTGATTGGTGATGCAGTACGACTGTAATATTGATTGATGGAGCCGCATGTTTAGGCAGCAGACTTTATTACATGTGGATCTGACTGTCACCATCCAGTTGGTAGTTTTGTCTAGTTTGTCTTGCTCGGTTACAATTTCTTTCAAATTTAAGCCAGACCAACTAAGTTTTTTTATGCTTGAATATTTGGACATGAACACAATTGACCGATCGAAATAAAATTAAAAAGTAATGATCATGTGACATTTTGGGCATGTGTGCAGTCTAAGGAGAAATTGCAACCTAATTATTCTAATTATTATCAGTGTTCAAAATTTTATGGCAGGCATAGTCATCATTTTGGCAACCTCACAACATTTTTCAGTCATCAAGGAGTTTTAGCCTTGGTATTTCAGACTGCTTTCTGCATGTGATGGGAGGGAAGAGTGGGAGGAGATAAGAAAGCAGTCTGGGGACAGCTGTATTGTAATCGGAAATAGGTGGTGTTCATCTTAATTAATCGATAATACCCACATTCATTGGACACAGTGACAAGTACCAGATGCCAGAAGCTGTTGCTGCCAGCCGAATACAAATGATCGGGAGAACGTAGAAAATGAGTGACTTTGCTCAATCCGGTATGGAGAAAGGTAAAGACATCGCTGCCCCGTACTAATGTTGCTTAGCAAGCAGTTGAAGGGTCTTCAAGGCTTTGACGTCAAAAGTGGACAAAGTAGTCGGAACAGTCGCGGCAATGGCTTTATCATCAGGTAACGTCTGACAAGCATTGGATGAGTTATCATGTCATCAGGAGGAAAACAAGTAGCGCGTGCATTTATGTTAGCTGCACGCCACTGTGCTATTACAGTCGTCTGAGAATTACTAAGAGGTAATTACAGTGTACTCATTGACGTCAGCAATTGTCTACAGCGCTGATTGGTCGTTGTTTTTAGCGGTGGTTTTGATTGGAGCGGGTGTTTCTGAACTTGAGCGGTTATACTTTTCCGAAGTCACTTACAATAGAGCTGTCCCCAGACTGCTTTCTTCTCTCCTCCCACTCTCCCCTCCCATCATGTGCAGAAGCAGTCTGGAATACCGAGGCTACAAGGAGTTTAGGACTTTTACATATATTTCATAAATATCAATTAATTATACTGATTGTTCTGGCAAGTAGACGAAATCCTAGGACTTCAGAGGTGTCATTCTTAGTCTGACCTATTCTACTCTACAGCATAAAAAGGAAAAAATTTATTGGGTCCACCATAACTTGAGTGACTTTAGTCGTCAGGATGGCAACCTCACTGGTATAATTGGTTGTCACATCAACTTGGTTAGTTGTCAAATGACAAGTTGATGACTACAATTTCGAACAGTCAGTATAGTGCTAGTTGGGACTCAAGGTTTTGCTCACAGTAAAGACCATCAACAGTGCGATACATTCTGTTTGGCACTTACTTGACTGCTTTGCGACAATACTTGATTGTCTGGGGGTTTACTTTACTTCTTTCTCGGATATCGTCGAGGTGTCCAGTCAAGATGTCTGTATTTCTTCTGCAAACGTTATCGATTGGAGCCAGATGACACTTTCAGCATCAGCATTGGGAGTAGTGATGACAGGTCACAATTAGTGGCAGAGTCTACCATGGATGAAGGGAATGGAAAAGGCATGAGGATATTTTGCCTTAATTAGAGAATATTTAATTTAATTGTTGTAGCAGTGAATTTGTCTAGACTAAGTAAGCCATGCCCTAAAATTAACCACACACACTCATGCAGCAGATACCCTACCACCACTTTGAAAATCCTGGGCAGAACACTGAGGACTGCAACAACGGTGTATTTGTATGCACGACTACTGTTTGTTTTGTCTAGTGGGGACATGACTTCAGACCCGATTATAAGCGTCTTGGTACATTGAGGGAAAAGTTTCAGTCGGTACCATTGATGGCGTTGACTGCAACAGCCACCAAGAGAGTTCGTGAGGACATCATTCATCAACTGAAAATGAGGAATTCAAAGTGGTGAGACAACTTGAGGCATTGCCGTTGTTCGTTTGTGCCACAGTTGTAATCCTACATGCCATATCTGTATTTGGTATATTGTAGGTTTGTTCAAAGTTTCAATCGATCAAATCTACAGTATGAGATTCGTCCAAAGAGGGCAAAGCGTACAAAGCAGGATATCGTCGACTTGATCAGGAACAAATTTTGCGGAATGTCTGGAATTGTCTATTGCTTGTCTCGGTACGTTCACAGTGTCAAATAAGTGTGGAATGTGCAAATATGACGTAATGACCATTCCATACACGTATGCAATAAACTACAGGGATGGCCAAGCTCGGATAAAGCTGATGCCTTGGTGTGTCACCAGGAACAGAAATGACACGCCGACGTGGACACACCTGCATGAGACTGGTTTGAAGCTACTTTCCTACCTACATAGTACACACGTAGTACAGACATATTATGATACATACATTTATTTATACATATACATACTGATACTGTGTATGATACACACTCATGTACATGCATGGATGCAGACAGACAGGCAGGCAGGCAGGCACACAGACACATGTTTGACATTAGTGATGCGTTGTGTTCACCAATACGGAATCACCGCTCTTCAGTCACAGTCGTGACGTCACCATCTGCTTGAGTGGGGTCAAGCCTTGGTGCCAAATCTTTGATTGCTGTGTGCTCAAGACCAGCCTCTGGTGCTACAGGCACCATAGAGTCAGTTGGCCACTCCTGAACTACTGAATTGATCTTTCAACTTTAACTACATTGTAACAATAAACCGAGCCGTTTGAACACTGAAACGCATCTCTGTTAGCTGTAGATCAATTGAGTGATTAATTAATTTTCTGTGGTGTGTTTCGTAATTACACTGTACAGTTGTGAACACTCAATGCAATCAGTACATAGGAGACACTGCTGTATTGGGTAATGGTACAGTACTCTATTGTTGCATTTGTCCAGGAATGAATGTGATCAAGTTGCGGCAGAGTTGCAGCGCGGGAAAATTTCCGCTGCTGCTTACCACGCCGGGTTAAACGACAGCGACCGCACAGCTATCCAGCAGCAATGGCTGTGTGACGTGCACAAAGTACACGTGACTC
This sequence comes from Corticium candelabrum, assembly GCF_963422355.1. Taxonomy (NCBI): domain Eukaryota; kingdom Metazoa; phylum Porifera; class Homoscleromorpha; order Homosclerophorida; family Plakinidae; genus Corticium; species Corticium candelabrum. The sequence goes on along the minus strand of NC_085089.1, from coordinate 6,133,128 downwards.
GTGTCTTCTTATTTCATCGAATCTAATCGGCCTTTTGTAGGTGATTTGTGCGACCATTGCGTTTGGTATGGGCATCGACAAGGCTGATGTTAGGTTCGTGATTCATTATTCACTTCCAAAATCTCTTGAGGGTTACTACCAGGAGACAGGGAGAGCAGGCAGAGACGGAGAAATTGCGCACTGCATATTGTTTTATGGTTATTCGGATGTAGCACGACTGAGGAAGCTGATTGACTCGGAGTTTACCAACAGTGGTCGAACGTTTGCTCAAGATGGAGATCCTCGATCGATACATCTAGCAAACTTGAAGGTATCCTGCATCGGGATGGTTTAGATTTCACACACACACACACGCACGCACACACACACACACACACACACACACACACACACACACACACACACACAGACACACACACTCCGTTGTCTTTTCGCGTTCTCTTTACTGTTTGCTTCATCTTCATTACAGGCTATGGTTCAGTATTGCGAGAACGTGTCGGATTGTCGTCGAGCCCAGCAACTCTACTACCTCGGCGAGTCAGTCAGTAGGCGACTATGCGACGCCAACCCCGAAACAGCATGCGACAACTGTTCATCCGGGGTCAAATTCGACAGAAACGACATGACCGATCTAGCTCAATGCGTTCTTCGAAGCGTGAGACAACTGACGTCAGGCAGGGGGTCCAACTTCACACTCAACTACGTCATCGACGTCCTACGAGGCAGCAAACTGCAGAGGATCTTGCAACTGGGACACGACAAGCTGGAAATGTACGGCAAGGGTCCCAGCGGTCGTTCGGACGTCGAGCGGTTTGTTCATAAGCTCGCGTTAGATGGTTTTCTCATGGAGGAGATGCATTTGGGAATGCACGACAACATCATTGGGTACGTTCGCTTGGGTAAACGCGGTGACGCCCTACTCGAGGGTAAAGCACGCTTTTTATTCGACGTGCCCGTTTCTGTCGCCACCAATCGACCATCGGCGAGGACTCCGAGCGTTCCGGTGTCTGGTAGAGCTCGACAACAACTCGAAAAGGACTGTCTGAAGTCACTCAGAGAGTGGCGCAGTGCGGTTGCGCGAAAGTTCAGTGCGACGTTTAAGCCTCACTGGATTGTCGGCGACGACGCACTGGAGGAGATGGCGACGACGTTTCCCGTGACGATAGAAGCTCTCCGGAACATCTCCGGTATCGTGCCGACTTACTTGGAGCATTACGGAGACGAAATCGTTGCGCTAGTAAAGCAGTATGCACCTGGGGGTGATCCGCCTACAGAGGTGGAGGAAGTTGACGGGCAGTCGGGGATCGAGTCGGGGTATTGGGCTGATCCGTGTTACGTTGGGGAGGGAATGGAGACGGATGATAATCGTATGCGAACAACTGTCAGTCGATTTAAACGTAAATGGAAGAGAGGAAGCGGACCCGGACGATCAGGGTATGGCAGAGGACGGGGACGAGGGAAACAGACGACGGCAGGACGGGGGAAGAGTTGCGTGCGAAGTACAAGTCGCTCTGCTCCTTCTCTGCCGGTGAATTCGACGTCTAGGTCATCGAATACGAATGACTTTGCGAGGCCAGAACTACAGAACCGATCGGTGCCCGTCTTCAATAACGCCAAGGTTCCGTCCAGATCGGCTAGTGGTGTACCTCTTGTTACTCCGGGACCAAAGAGAAGAAAGGTTGGAAACTAGATATAACTCTGTAATTAATGTGTATAAAAATTGATTTTTACTCGAGTGCATAGACTTGTAGGATCGATGGGTATAGTATATGATGTGAATAATATTTTGAAGAAGTAAAGCAGGCTGGTAATTCTTATCGACTGTCATTTATATACCGCGGATTTCTCCAAACAAGAACGACTTGAACAATGTCCAAAAAATTTACGCTTCGCTCAAGATGATCTATATGAACACGCTTCAGTATACATGCAGATATAGTGAGTATGCAGGTCTATGCAGTGGTAAGTACATCACACGAAATGCGATGTGTGTACTGTACAGTATTGCATGCATGTGTGTATAGGTATATCTCTTGGAATCTGGAGGTACAGTACAGTGTACATCGTTGCTCGAGTCACCGCGTGTGTGAAGATCTTACTCCACATCCGATCTAATCGAACTTTTTCCTTCTGTAATAGCGTAACCACCTTGCTGTCGCCCTAACTAACTTTTGTGTGACTAGACCATCATAAGTAATTGTTTCGGGTGTTCGAGTACGATGCACGGGCACTGTCACTCTTTAGTTGGTCCCCCGCCTTAATTAATTAATTAAATGGTCTGGGGCCAATTGTGGCTGCCGTAACTCGTCCACCCTATCCCCATGCAAGTGCTAACCCTAGCCTTAGTCCTGCACCAGTCATGGCTGTCGCGTCGCTGCTGCTTTGTCGGTTGAATATACGTGAACGACGGATCAATACAGTAATAAGTGTAACTATCCAGCGCAAGTATATATATATCGAGAGCTCGATAGGTAAAGTATCTAGAGTTAATTGCTAGTGGAAGAAAGAAATGTAAAAACCCAGAAGGTAAAATTCATGTAATTTTGGATGTTTTTGCTTTTCGCAATGTGGATATGTTGTAAGAAAGTGATTGGCCGACTGAGAGCGCATGCGGTTTGTATGTGTTCGTTCACAATGGTCGTTTGTTTTCGTCACTTGCCTATTGGAGTTTCCAGTGTGGGTGTTCGTCGGTGCTTTGCTCCAGAGATTAGCGTAGATATGGGGTGTTGTTGTTCAAAACCAATTACTGACGACGAAAAAGGTGAGAAATTGACGTTCGTCAATAGGATAGAGAGTTCCATGTGTTGCGGAACGTGGTACATGAGCAAAAAATTTCGCATTAAATTTTTTGAGTTTTCGCTATTGTGATGAGATTTTTGCTTGTTTCAGATGTTGAAAATCATGAACGCCAAAAAGATAAAAGGTAGGGGGTAACAGTGCACGAAGCAAATGTCTTGTCGCGTTGTCGGCGATTTTGTCTCATGGCAACATCGATAATTGTCTAACGCGCGCTATTTTCGACAGAAACCGTGCTCGGTCTCGAGAGTCGTTTCCTGCGCAGCAAATCGCAAGCTGTTCGGTTCGTTTACATTTTTAGCATTAATTCGATAAGATATATACATAATTTGTTGTTGTTCTCACGTTTAGAATTCACCGCGAACAAATACTAGCGGCAGAGAAGATGAAATTGTGGCCGTAGAAGTGAGAGATGACGATGACAGACAAAGAGATGACAACAAACATCAAGAATCGCAACGGTCAAACCTTGAAGAAAAATATCAACAAGAGGAAGATGAAATAGAAGTAGAGGAACGACAAACGAAGGAATCGTTGGAAGAAAATAAGGAGGAAGAAGAGAAAGATGAAATGAAAGAAGAAGAAGAAGAAGAAGAAGAAGAAGAATCGGTTCGAGAAGATGAAAATAAGTCAAAACAACAAGAAAACGAAGAAGCGAGAGATGATGTTGAAGTTGCATCTCGAGACGTCGAGAGAGAAACGAGAAAAGGAAAAGAAACAATCGGATCGATTTCTAAAGCGTCAGCTGTCATCAACGAGCAAATCGTCACTTCTTCCAAATCTATCGGTGAAGAAGAGAAGAATTCAAAGCAAGACAGCGCATCCTCGCCCAATGTCGACAATCGAACGAAGCAACGACTGTTCGACTTTGATTGCATGACTGCCAGTCCAGTCGACATGTCATGTTCGAGTTCAGCGATTGGTAAGTTGTCTTGTACTTCTATCTGCGTGCTGTCTGTGTATGAATCATCTTCTCTTGTCATTTAGCAATTTCCAACGTTTTATCTGATATGTTCCTTCGACCCCCCAATCCATCGTCTGATAAATGTTGTCTTAGTCCAGAAGAAATAACGTTGGAATGCAATAAACAGGTAGAAGGAGAAAGTTGTGCAGCTTCACCCAAGACGAGATCTGATGAAACGGAACGTGTTGGTATTGCAAGTTAGTTATAGAAGATTTATAATATAGTGGTGAATTGATGTCTGGAGATTTAGATTGTTTCTCTACTAGATACAAGAACTGAGAATAGAATGAGAAAAATACGAGTGTGTGAAAGACTTGTTGATCAGTTTCTAGCAGCAGCTGCGCCAAATACCATGGACGACATCGAGACTGGTGGAATTCTTTGCGGAAAAGAAGTGAGTACTTAGAGATGGACGTTGATTGATTGATTGATTGATTGATTGATTGTGTGTGTGTGTGTGTGTGTGTGTGTGTGTGTGTGTGTGTGTGTGTGTGTGTGTGTTTTGTTTGTTCCTTACACACAAGCACTACTAAATAGTAACTGTTTGTTCTGTTCGTATAGATCAATGGAGTGTTAGACGTAACTCATATTCTCATTCCTAAACAAACGGGAAATTCATTTTCCTGTACAACGTATGACGAAGATGACTTGGTGTTTTATCAACTTGAACATGAGCTCATGACTGTGGGATGGATTCACGTAACCCAATATAATCTTTCATTATACTTTTAACCGAAGAAATCGTGTTTACAGACTCATCCCTCTCATGGCTGTTTTCTGTCAAGTGTTGACCTTCATTGTCACTACTCGTATCAGAGACTGATGAAAGAGTCAATAGCTATCGTGTGTGCTCCAGAACGGTAAGGGTGCAGATCGATTTACAAACGACCTTGTGGTGGGAGTAACGTTTGTGTGACTAGGACTGGATACTTTACAATGACTCGACGTGGAATGGACTGCATTACACATTGCAAGCTTCCAGCACATCATCTACATCATCACCCAGAACGTGAATTTTATCGTCTATTTACGGTACGTCTATTAATTACATTATCAGTGAAATGTAAGTGTGTGTGTGTGTGTGTGTGTGTGTGTGTGCGTGTGTGTGTGCGTGTGTGTGTGTGTGTGTGTGTGTGTGTGTGTGTGTGTGTGTGTGTGTGTGTGTGTGTGTGTGTGTATTGGCTTTGTGTTTAGGATGCCAATCACGTGACATTGGACATGACAATACCGGGCGTTGTCGCAGACCTCCGGTAGGATTGGCTACAGATGACTCAAATATGTACATAGTGTAGTATAGGACGAGAACACGGACGTTTACTAGTGTAGTTATCTCTAACATATTAATGTATATATAATTATCTATATTTAGTTCATTTTAAATTATATATTATTCTACTATAATATACCAACGTTGGAAATCTACCTTGGAGTCCACAAGTACTTTAAATTAAATTAATTGACTACACTACCTTCGTTTGTCACTGTGTAAGCGATTCGCTTATGTCACGTACGTGATATGCACTATTATTCCTAAACAGCTACTATGCCAATTATATAGTTACGTGAGCACATCAGGTTCTGTATGACGCTCTTACGAAGTTGAGTGGAGCCTATGCTGTAGTGCGAGCTAATAATAGCGTAGGAAAGTACTCATGCGCTGACTTGTCTAGAACTAGATCGCGTACGTTAATTGTCTTGCGTTCATAGAGCACTGCCAGCACAAACATACATATGTACATACCCCGCCACTCAGTGCGCTTGCGCAAGATGGCGCAGACTGCATTTTGGCTGTGAGCGTCAGACTGTCCTCTTTCGTTCTAGACGTCGATAGCGGTTACCGTAAGTACTAGGGTCACGTACAGTTAGATGAAGAGACGGAAAACATCAGGTAAATGTGACTCATTTCATGATTCAATGAGTTTTGTTCTAGAAGCTGCATGAAACATGCATATATTGACATACAACTAGTTGTACGGTATTCGTAGGCGCCTAGCGTTTGTGAGTAACACGTCCAACGGAGTTTTCAGACCATCCACTGAAACGCTGAGTCCCAGCTAGACAATACGTATTTGTTGAAACCCTAGCTGTCATGGAAGTAGAACATGCAAACTTCCTAGTAGTTTAGATTACGTTTACAGGTATAGGTAGTCGTCGTTTTGCGATCGTGATCAAGGCAATTGAAATGTACAGTTTAGGTATGCACTCAGTTCCGTTGTAACGACAGTGCTATGGTATTTACTGACATAGAAGTTGATTAGCCTCGCAAGCCAGGCTCTTCCGCGCAGTCGCTGAGCTAACCGCGTACCGCACGTGAATCACACGAGGAGGAGGAGCTTTTACCGGAATTGCTCCAGCGCGAGAAGAGCCTGGTCGCTTTCGAGAACGTCATAGTGACGTGAACCCCCGATCCGGTTTCATAGCTTGCATAAGGCTAATTCGATTTCCTAAAGAGCTCGTTACTGTAATTGCGCTGATACACGAAGCAGAGAGGTAGCCCTCCGCGGAGAGCGCGCGAACACAAAATCCAGTGAAGCTGTTGATGGACAAAGTGCTGGTGAATAATGAGCGTAGGAATGGCCTACATGGGACTGGTCCGCTGAACCTACACTCTCCAGCAACGTTTCTTTCTACTGAACTCATCTGCAGGTTTGCGCGAATTGAAACCGACGTAGAACTATTCACCACTCTTGCGCGTCTACTCTGACATCTATAGTCTGTGGGGGAAATGGTGTGAGAACTGCCTGCCCAGTTTCACTCAATGGTTCATGAAAACAGTGGCCTAGAGCTTGTTGACCTCTCCACGTCATGATCAGATTTGCGTGTATTGCTAACGCAGTCTATGTGACGGTACTTTCGACTCAGCAAGCAGCACTTTTGTACGATATTGGCTCTCCTCACGGTGAACTGGAAACATGTAGGCATGGGAAAACAGCAGTGCAGTGGACCTACCATGTTCAGGAAGTGTAGAGTTGACTCGTAGTTGCACGTGTACTACGTACGACTTGTTTCAGTGCACGGACTCTGACTGCTACATATATACACTAACCGCGTACAATGAGTTCATTTCTCAAACTACCGCGCTGCAGATCTAGATTCGGCGGTGTGCTGTTGGCGAAACTGAATGCTGAAATGGATCGAGTCGTGACACTGCAGAATATTACATGGCTGAGCTGTCTACATACGTACTAGAAGCGAACGATGATGTCAACTACGTACTTCGTGCAAAACAAGCAAGTGCGTGAAGCGATGTCGCGTGTTCTCAACTTTCGTACCTACATGCTTACCTAATAGAATTAGCTTTATCAAGCTATGAAACCGGATCGGGGGTCCCACGTCACTATGACGTTCTCGAAAGCGACCAGGCTCTGCTCGCGCTGGAGCAATTCCGGTAAAAGCTCCTCCTCCTCGTGTGATTCACGTGCGGCTAGCTCAGCGACTGCGCGGAAGAGCCTGGCTTGCGAGGCTAGAAGTTGATATCGGCAAACATTGACTATCAACAGTGTTAGATGCAGCACAGTGTAGTAAAGGATTGATTGTAGTATGGGACGTGTGAATAGTTGACTGTAGGCGGCATTCAGCTAATGAAGGTGTTCCTTGGTTGTCAAGTACCTACACACAATCCTTAGCTACAATACAAAAGGATGGGGCGACGGAAGTTCATGAAGCTTTTTCGTCGCCGTTTGCTCACTTAAACGAATTGGTCTTAGACTCATCTGTAGTCGGACACGAAAACGATTTTTAAGGTAGGTCCTATCATGAAACGTGGTCGCGGGGAGGACAAATTTGAGATTTGTGTGTACACAGGCGCGCACACACACACACACACACACACACACACACACACACACACACACACACTCACACACACACATACCAAGAGCTCGATGGAGAGCCATATAGGACCACGCCCCTTTCTGTTGTTCGACCCAGATTAGAAGCCTCGCTACGCTCGGCAATACTGTAGCACCGTCCAGACGCAACGTTCTATAAAATACGTTGTACTCCTGTCTAGACGTATCCGTGCTATACTGCACTCTCTCGTGTAATATAATCCAAGCAGGCACTGGTATATAGGACACACTCGAACGATCAACTGATCAATCCTTACGCAAGTGCTACGTACACCAAGTAGTGAACTTGAACTAAGCTCTATATAAGTAGACGATACACCGTACTACACAATACACGTACTACACGGTACACAATCAATACTAAGCTAGTCTAGCAAATTCACAAGTTATATAGGCGCTACCTAATGACGTCAACTAACGTACGCTAAGTAGCTAGTGCGCTACACCGTTGCTACATTCCTCCCTCTTTATTCTAAAACACGTCCTCGTGAGTCAAAGTCAAGGTAACAGTAATCAACACAACGCTACGGTAAGTCTAACTCATATTCTTCTTGGTTCATCCAGCCAGGTGGTCGCCGATTTCGAAGAGGACGAACCGGATGTGCCATCTGTAGCTCTGGCTCCGGCTGCTCGACTTCATTGTCAACCTCCGGTGCACTTGCGTCGGACAGCTCAACAATCTCGTGACGGATTCCCAGTTCTCCCATCGCACGCTCATGGTCATTACGATCAGGCAATGGAAAACGTCGTTTAGTTGTCTGCTTGTTCTGTTGTTGAGTTGACATCAACTCTGGATCTTGCAAGTCCATGGGTCGTCGGTAGTGGTGTCTTAATCTGTTCAGATGGACTCGTTGCTGTCGACCTCCTTGTGTGTGAACAATAGAGGCATTGTTGTCACTGTGGAGCTTCAGGATCTTGAACGGACCAGTATAGGGTTTTGACAACTTTGGTGATAGACCTCTCTTAACCGCCGGACTGTACAGCCACACATAGTCTCCTTCTCTGAACTTTGTTGTCTCTTTATTCCTTTGGTTAAAGACTTTTGCTTGCCTGTGCTGTGCTCTTGTTGTTTCTTCATTTACTATTTCTCGTGCTATTTGTAGTTTAGCTTTCAGATCTTTGCCAAATTGTGTTGTAGATTGCTCCTCTGGTAATGCTTTATCAAGCTCTACATCAATCGGAAGTCGTGCTCTCCTTCCAAACAGTAACTCGTGTGGACTTTCTCCAGTGGATGCATGTTTTGAGGTTCTGTATCCCATGAGTACTAAAGGTAGCCACTCGTCCCACTCGGTCTGGTTCCCTTCAACATACTTTGACAATGCCTCGATGAGCGTTTTGTTCATCCGCTCCACTAGTCCATCACATTGAGGATGATAAGAGGTGGTTCTAGTCTTCTTCATCCCTAATAGCTTGCAGACTTCTTGCATCACCCTTCCTTCAAAATTTGCTCCTCTGTCACTGTGGATGATTGCGGGCACTCCATAACGACAAATAACTTCTTGGACGAGAACCTTTGCCACTGATTCTGCTCGTTGGTCAGGAAGCGGGAATGCCTCCACCCATTTGGTGTAGTAGTCGGCCATGACTAGGATATATTTATTCCCCTTGTTACTTGTTGGTAGTGGCCCTACAAAATCCATGGCCAACATTTCCATTGGACCTCCAATAGGAATCGATTGCAAGTCAGCTTGTATTGGATTCTTGGGCTGCTTCTTCCTGGCACACTGTTGACACGTGTGAATATAGGTCTGGATGTCCTTAGTGTATCCTGGCCACCAGCAAATCTCCGAGACCTTGTCTATTGTCTTGTCGACGCCAAAGTGTCCACCTTGGTCGTGCAGACTATGTAACACCTTGGGAATCAAGCATCTTGGGACCACCAGTCTTGGACTGTTGTCACCTCCTTGAGTTGGGGCTTGTGGTCGATACCGGTACAAAATACCATTTTCTATTGTGAGCTGGTGCCACACTTTGCGAAAAGCACACAACTGCTGACTAGTACGCCAAGGTCCTCGTACGGGTGGATGATCAGGGAAATACTGGAGTACTTGGGAAATGACTGGGTCGTTCTCTTGCATCTCAGCCAATTCGGATCTTGTCCACGTGGGGCATAGTCCAACAGCATTGGCTGACTCAACCACGGGTGTTGAGATGTCTTCGAATCGATCATCGAGCGTGGTTCCTTCTTGGACTTCCTCCTGCTGTGCAATTGGTGTGTGGCGAGACAATGCATCTGCATTTGTATTCTGTCGACCTGGTTTATGTTGGATGGACCAGTCAAACTCACTCAGGTACAATAACCATCTTGCTAAACGTCCTCGTGGTTCCTTGATGGTCTTAAGCCACGTTAACGGACAGTGGTCTGTGATCAACACAAATGATCTTCCAAATAAATATGGCCTGAAGTGTCCCACTGCCCACACCAAAGCAAGGGCTTCTTTCTCTATAGTAGAGTAGTTAAGCTCTGCTTTGTGCAGTACTCTACTGGCATACGCAACTACATACTCCTTCCCCTCATACTTCTGAGAAAGTATTGCACCAAGACCATGGTTACTTGCGTCCGTCGTCAGGGTGAATTGAACATCGAACTTGGGGAACGCAAGAATGGGAGCAGTAGTCAGCTTTGTTTTCAACTCATTGAAGGCTGCCTCACAGTCTTCACCCCAGTAAAATTGAGTCGCACGTCGCTCTAGGTTAAACAGAGGGTTTGCAATTGTCGAAAAACCCCGTACAAACCGTCTGTAGTAGCCTACTAACCCCAAAAAGCTGCGCACCTCAGTCGCATTTGTAGGCCTTGGATAATCACGAACTGCTTGCACCTTGCTTTTCTCTGCCTCTAACCCTCTTCGAGACACGATGTGTCCTAGGTACTGGACACTTGACCTCGCAAAACAGCATTTCTTAGGCTTCAGCTTGAGGCCTGCATTGCGTAGCCGATCAAAAACTCCTGAGAGCCTAGTGATATGTTCCTTGAATGTTTCTGAGAAAACAATTATGTCATCTAGGTAAACCAAGCAATGTTCCCACTGTAGTCCAGCTAGCACATATTCCATTAGCCGTTGGAAGGTTGCAGGGGCATTGCACAACCCAAACGGCATTACTGTAAATTCGAAATGGCCCTGTGGTGTCGAAAAAGCTGTTTTCGGTCTGTCACTCGGGTCAACCTCAACCTGCCAATAACCGCTGGCCAAATCTAATGTTGAGAAGTATTGAGCTCCTCCCAGGGAATCTAGTGTCTCATCCACTCGAGGTAGTGGATAGGCATCCTTGATGGTGATACCGTTTAAGGCCCGGTAATCAACACAAAATCGATAACTGCCATCCTTCTTTCGCACTAAAATAACAGGAGAGGACCAAGGACTAGCTGATGGTGTGATAATCCCATTTTGTAACATGCCTTGAACTTGTTGCTGCACCAATGGCTTTAGTGATTGCGGCAACCGATATTGTCGTTGCTTGACAGGATTATGTTGTTGGGGTGGTATGGCATGTTGAACGATGTTGGATCTCCCCACATCTCCGTCTCCTTGAGAAAATAGTTCTCTGTTATCTAACACAAGCTTGTCCAGTAGGCCTCTCTCGCCTGGGGCCAAACGAGTTGCTGACCAATCAAACTGCTTGAGGAATTCGAAGTCGTCCTTCTTCTCATGTGAGGTCGGGTTAATAGTACAGCAAGAATCTGTCTGAATACACTGATCAACAGGTACAAGAGTGCCCAATACCGTCCCCTTGTTGAGACACCTTGAACCTTGCATAAACAGTAGCTGCACTGGGCTTCTTGTACTTGATTCAGGAACCAATACTCTGGCAATCAAAGCACCTGTACTGTCCATTAGCGTTTGGTTTGGCTCCAGCATTTGAGTAGTCGTAGTTGAACACTGCTGCCCATCACTATTGATTATTGTTGCCATGGTAACCACACATTCCATTCCTGGTGTCTGTACTTGTGTCTCCAAAACCAAACTACACTTCTGTACATCTTCATTCCGTTCTTCTGGTACATCTCTCTTGAGTTGCAGAGACCCTCCTATCCAATCCAGACGTCCTCGTTTCAGATCTACTATCATTCCACGATGGAGTAGAAAGTCAGATCCCAATATGGGTCCTGTATCTGTGGGCACAACCATAAAACGATGCGGAGCTACCCAATGGTCTAAACCGACCAGCAAATCGACCTCCCCCAATACCTGCAACCTGGTTCCGTTGACCGCCTGTAAATCTACATTAACCGAACACGGAAGTAGCGGTTTTCCAACCACCATTGATATAGGGACCAACGATACAGACGCGCCAGTATCAATAAGGCACGGACTCTCTATTCCATTCACAGTACCGCAAACCACTAACGATTTAGCCATGCCATTCACCTGGTAAAACCTCCCTTGACTGTTTCGGTTAGATGTCTGTCCTGTTGTGGGCAGGTGGTTACCGCGGCGATCGATGTCTCTTGATGATGCCATAGATCGTTGGTCACGTCGGTCACGTCTCTGGTCACAATCACGAGCCATGTGGCCTTGTCTACCACAGACAAAACATCCTCCTCCGCGTGGCTGTGTGGACCTCGACAATGGACAATCGCGTTGCAGATGTCCTGGCCGATTGCGCTTGTAACACAATCGCTCACCACTTCCGGGTTTGGTAGCCGGACGTCGTCCAACTGGGTATGCATATTGAGTAGGTTGCCCTTGAGACGTTGATTGTTGTTGCTGTAACTCCAATTGTTCCAGTCTCTTCTCTAGCTTCGTAATGTACTCGTCTTTTGTTGACTTCCACGGAGGTGGCGGACATCTCCCATCGACGGCATTAACTACCGCCTGTAATCCTCCGGTTGTCTTACGCCGATCACTCAACAGCATCAACTCTTTCGCCCTTGTAATTGTGGCTTCCAGCGTGGTTTCTGCGTGGAGTTCTAATTCATGACGAACGAATTCAGGCATGCCTTCTATAAATCTGTCGGTTAGCTGCTGTTGCCGAATAGCGGCTGACAGTTCCGGGTACGCCTTGTCAATCAGTCGCTCCAGCTCTCCTGCGTAGACTTCCATAGGCTCACCAGCTTTCCAGTTGCGGTCTTTGAATTGACGCGTAGACAGTCGCCGCCGTTCTGCCGTTGGTGGTGAGAACACTCCCTTGAGAGCTGTGCACAAGTGTGCATACGTATCTTTTTGCTCTGCGGTAAGACGATCGTAAACCACCCAAGCACGTCCTTTCAGATACGTCGGTAAGATCTTTTGTTTAGTCCCACCGTCTTCTGTATTCCAGCCATTAGCATCCGCGCACAAGTCAAACTTCTTCAGCCATTGTTCGATATCACCGTCGCTAAACGAATCGGGAAGAGAAACTATCCGGCTGCCAAGAGAACGCGGATTGTGCGGTTGCTGGTGTTCCTGTTCCTGTCCTTGCTGCGCCATTAGTTACCGTACCACAATTCAAAGCACCAGTATACCACAACTGTGGGCAACGATACCGCAATTCAAAGTATGGGTACCGCAATTCAAAATATAGGCACCGCAATTCAAATCAACGGTACACACTGTAATGCGATAGTATACACGTACAAGCAAAGACACTTTCTTACTATCACTTCGGCAAATGCTCCTATCGTTGTCAGATCCGTACTCGATCACTTCGGCAAAATGCTGCTGTATCGCTGATAGATCCGAACTCCTGACACCAAATGTAGCACCGTCCAGACGCAACGTTCTATAAAATACGTTGTACTTCTGTCTAGACGTATCCGTGCTATACTGCACTCTCTCGTGTAATATAATCCAAGCAGGCACTGGTATATAGGACACACTCGAACGATCAACTGATCAATCCTTACGCAAGTGCTACGTACACCAAGTAGTGAACTTGAACTAAGCTCTATATAAGTAGACGATACACCGTACTACACAATACACGTACTACACGGTACACAATCAATACTAAGCTAGTCTAGCAAATTCACAAGTTATATAGGCGCTACCTAATGACGTCAACTAACGTACGCTAAGTAGCTAGTGCGCTACACCGTTGCTACAATACTATAATTCCGTTATAAATCCATACATATGGACGTCACTAGATTAATATTTGCTGTAGGGTAAGCTAGGTTTTACTTCTACAGACATGCAGACTTACATTATATGTAGACATGATCATCACAGAGGTATTTGTGCGTGTTTATGTAAATATAGTATTTAGAATAGGTAAGGATTCATTCCACTTGTCAAACAGTCACGTTGTACGTACAACTATATGTGCGCCTGCTTTGCTGAGAGGTGCGAGCGACGGCATGTGCGCATTATTTAGCTCATGTTGTAAGCTCTTGTACACGACTCTCTACACAGAACTGGATAAACATGCAGAGGTGTTTGCTAATTACCTATTATTTTTATGACATAAACTTGTAGCTTTCAACTTGTGATTTACCTGGATAACCAAAAAATGCGTGAAGTTGTTCTTCAATACATTCACTGTCACGGGAACACCGCTGCCTTTAGGTTTTCTCCATAAGCTAAGCGATTATAGATTGATTTATTAGTTCAAATTTGTATCACATGCCCACTTACGCCCAGTCACGCAGTCACACACACGCGCGTACACACACACACACACACACACACACACACACATGAACACACACACACACACACACACACACACACACACACACACACACACACACACACACACACACGTTTTCTAAGTTACCATTTAGCCAGGCTTTGCATCCACCTAAACGGAAATGTTAAAGCTAAGAATCAGTGATTTGTGTGTGTTCTCTAGGCCAGTGTTTCTGATCCTTTTGACGAATTCAATTTTGTTGAAACAAGAAGGGTAGAAGTTTTGGACTAAATCTGTGGCTATCTTGATTGCGTTTCTGCTTCTTTGTTGGCTGCTGTTCCAGGCTTGAATTTCGCTTAGCTGCAAAGAGCTCTAGCATTGAGGTATAACAACACATAAATTGTTGCTGCATTTCAAATGCTTTTGTTTGATGTTAAACGGTTTGTAGAAAGCGTTTGTCTTGTCGCAGACAAGAACTCAAAGTTTTGACACGAGCAGCCAGTCTGTCCGGTCATCCACGTATTGTTGATGAGGCTGTTGTATTGTTGTATTGTTGAGCCATTTGAACACTGAAACGCATCTCTGTTAGCTGTAGATCAATTGAGTGATTAATTAATTTTCTGTGGTGTGTTTCGTAATTACACTGTACAGTTGTGAACACTCAATGCAATCAGTACATAGGAGACACTGTACAGTACTCTATTGCTGCGTTTGTCCAGGAATGAATGTGATCAAGTTGCGGCAGAGTTGCAGCGCGGGAAAATTTCCGCTGCTGCTTACCACGCCGGGTTAAACGACAGCGACCGCACAGCTATCCAGCAGCAATGGCTGTGTGACGTGCACAAAGTACACGTGACTCGTGTCTTCTTATTTCATCGAATCTAATCGGCCTTTTGTAGGTGATTTGTGCGACCATTGCGTTTGGTATGGGCATCGACAAGGCTGATGTTAGGTTCGTGATTCATTATTCACTTCCAAAATCTCTTGAGGGTTACTACCAGGAGACAGGGAGAGCAGGCAGAGACGGAGAAATTGCGGACTGCATATTGTTTTATGGTGATTCGGATGTAGAACGACTGAGGAAGCTGATTGACTCGGAGTTTATCAACAGTGGTCGAACGTTTGCTCAAGATGGAGATCCTCGATCAATACGTCTGGCGAACTTGAAGGTATCCTGCATCGGGTTGGTTAAATTTCACACATTGATGCGCGCGCGCGCACGCACGCACGCACACACACCGTTGTCCTTCGCGTTCTCTTTATTGTTTGCTTCATCTTCATTACAGGCAATGGTTCAGTATTGCGAGAACGTGTCAGATTGTCGTCGAGCCCAGCAACTCTACTACCTCGGCGAGTCAGTCAGTAGGCGACTATGCGACGCCAACTCCGAAACAGCATGCGACAACTGTTCATTCAGGGTCAAATTCGACAGAAACGACATGACCGATCTAGCTCAATGCGTCCTTCGAAGCGTGAGACAACTGACGTCAGGCAGGGAGTCCAACTTCACACTCAACTACGTCATCGACGTCCTACGAGGCAGCAAACTGCAGAGGATCTTGCAACTGGGACACGACAAGCTGGAAATGTACGGCAAGGGTCCCAGCGGTCGTTCGGACGTCGAGCGGTTTGTTCATAAGCTCGCGCTAGATGGTTTTCTCATGGAGGAGATGCATTTGGGAATGCACGACAACATCATTGGGTACGTTCGCTTGGGTAAACGCGGTGACGCCCTACTCGAGGGTAAAGCACGCTTTTTATTCGACGTGCCGGTTTCTGTCGCCACCAATCGGTCATCGGCGAGGACTCCGAGCGTTCCGGTGTCTGGTAGAGCTCGACAACAACTCGAAAAGGACTGTCTGAAGTCACTCAGAGAGTGGCGCAGTGCGGTTGCGCGAAAGTTCAGTGCGACGTTTAAGTCTCACTGGATTGTCGGCGACGACGCACTGGAGGAGATGGCGACGACGTTTCCCGTGACGATAGAAGCTCTTCGGTACATCTCCGGTATCGTGCCGACTTACTTGGAGCATTACGGAGACGAAATCGTTGCGCTAGTAAAGCAGTATGCACCTGGGGGTGATCCGCCTACAGAGGTGGAGGAAGTCGACGGGCAGTCGGGGATCGAGTCGGGGTATTGGGCTGATCCGTGTTACGTTGGGGAGGGAATGGAGACGGATGATAAATGGAAGAGAGGAAGCGGACCCGGACGATCAGGGTATGGCAGAGGACGGGGACGAGGGAAACAGACGACGGCAGGATGGGGAAAGAGTTGTGTACGAAGTACAAGTCGCTCTGCTCCTTCTCTGCCGGTGACTTCGACGTCTAGGTCATCGAATACAAGTAACTTTGCGAGGCCAGATCTGCAGAACCGATCGGTGGCCGTCTTCAATAACGCCAAGGTTCCGTCCAGATCGGCTAGTGGTGTACCTCTTGTTACTCCGGGACCAAAGAGAAGAAAGGTTGGAGACTAGATATAAAACTGTAATTAATATGTAAAAATTGATTTCTACTGGAGTGCATAGACTGGTAGGATCGTGGGTATAGTATACGATGTGAATAATATTTTGAAGAAGTAAAGCGGGCTGATAATTCTTATCGACTGTCTTTTATATACCGCGGATTTCTCCAAACAAGAACGACTTGAACAATGTCCAACAAATTTACGCTTCACTCTTGATGATCTATATATACAGGACCCGAGGTAGATATGAACACGCTTCAGTCTACATGCAGATATAGCGAGTATGCACGCATGCAGGTCTATGCAGGGGTAAGTACATCACACGAAATGCCATGTGTGTACTGTACAGTATTGCATGCATGTATGTATACGCATATCTCTTTTGGAATCTGGAGGTACAGTGTACATCGTTGCTCGAGCCACCGTGTGTGTGACGATCTTACTCCACATTCATTCTAATCAAACTTTGTCCTTCTGTAGCAGCGTAACCATCTTGCTGTCGTCCTATTAAACTTTTGTATGACTGGACCATCATAAGTAATTGTTTCGGGTGTTCGAGAACGATGCTCGAGCACTGTCACTCTATAGTTGGTCCCACCGCCTTAATTAATTAATTAACTGGACTAGGGGCCAACTGTGGCTGCCGTAACTCGTCCACCCCCGCCCCCGTACCCTAACCCCATACAAGTGTCATAACCCTAACCTTAGTCCCGGACCAGTCATGGTTGTTGCGTCGCTGCTGCTTTGTCGGTTGAATATACGTGAACGACGGATCAATACAGTAATAAGTATAACTATCCAGCGCAAGTATATATATCGAGAGCTCGCTAGGTAAAGTATATATAGGTAATTGCTAGTGGAAGAAAGAAATGTAAAAACCCAGAAGGTAAAATTCATGTAATTTTGAATGTTTTTGCTTTTCACAGTGTGGATATGTTGTAAGAAAGTGATTGGCCGACTGAGAGCGCATGCGGTTTGCATGTGTTCGTTCACAATGGTCGTTTGTTTTCGTCACTTGCCTATTGGAGTTTCCAGTGTGCGTGTGCGTCGGTGCTTTGCTCCAGAGATTCGTGTAGCTATGGGGTGTTGTTGTTCAAAACCAATTACTGACGACGAAAAAGGTGAGAAATTGACGTTCGTCAATATGGTAAAGAGTTCCATGTGTTGCGGAACGTGGTACATGAACAAAATTTCGCATTAAATTATTTTGAGTTTTCGCTATTGTGATGAGTTTTTGCTTGTTTCAGATGTTGAAAATCATGAACGCCGAAAAGATAAAAGGTAGGGGGTAACAGTGCACAAAGCAAATGTCTTGCCGCGTTGTCGGCGATTTTGTCTCTTGACAACGTCGAAGACAATTGTCTAACGCGCGCTACTTTGGCAGGACACGTCGGTCTCGAGAGTCGTCTGCTGCGCAGCAAATTGCTAGCTGTTCGGTTCGTTTACATTTTGAGCATTAATTCGATAAACTAAATACATAATTTTTTAAGTTTAGATTTCACCGCAAACAAATACTAGCGGCAGAGAAGATGAAATTGTGGCCGTAGAAGTGAGAGATGACGATGACAGACAAAGAGATGACAACAAACATCAAGAATCGCAACGGTCAAACCTTGAAGAAAAATATCAACAAGAGGAAGATAAAATAGAAGTAGAGGAACGACAAACGAAGGAATCGTTGGAAGAAAATAAGGAGGAAGAAGAGAAAGATGAAATGAAAGAAGAAGAAGAAGAAGAAAAAGAAGAAGAAGAAGAACAAGAAGAAGAATCGGTTCGAGAAGATGAAAAAATTAAGCCAAAACAACAAGAAAACAAAGAAGCAAAAAATGATGTTGAAGTTGCCTCTCGAGACGTCGAGAGAGAAACGAGAAAAGGAAAAGAAGAACGAGAAACAATCGGATTGATTTTTAGAGCGTCAACTGTCAACGAGCAAATCGTCACTTCTTCCAAATCTATCGGTGAAGAAGAGAAGAATTCGAAGCAAGACAGCGCATCCTCGTCCGATGTCGACAATCGAACGAAGCAACAACTGTCCGACTTTGATTGCATGACTGCCAGTCCAGTCGACATGTCATGTTCGAGTTCAGCGATTGGTAAGTTGTCTTGTACTTCTATCTGCGTGCTGTCTGTGTATGAATCATCTTCTCTTGTCATTTAGCAATTTCCAATGTTTTATCTGATATGTTCCTTCGACCCCCCAATCCATCGTCTGATAAATGTTGTCTTAGTCCAGAAGAAATAACGTTGGAATGCAATAAACAGGTAGAAGGAGAAAGTTGTGCAGCTTCACCCAAGACGAGATCTGATGAAACGGAACGTGTTGGTATTGCAAGTTAGTTATAGAAGATTTATAATATAGTGGTGAATTGATGTCTGGAGATTTAGATTGTTTCTCTACTAGATACAAGAACTGAGAATAGAATGAGAAAAATACGAGTGTGTGAAAGACTTGTTGA
>NC_085089.1:6099051-6109051 GCF_963422355.1 Corticium candelabrum | reverse complement strand
GCATTTCTATCATGTCACACGCTATCGTCTGCACGCTGAGTATTCGCATTGTCTGCCCACCCACCAGCCTGTCAAGTCCCTCTCTCTGTTTCTTCGCGTAAAGCTAAAAAACCTAAAAACTTGCGTACTGGAGGATATCTAATTGACGGCAGGCAATTTATAAATAGTCTAGCCATGATCAATTAATTAATGTTAATGAACAGGAGGCGGTACCAGCTCGGCTACATTGGTCACACGTTCCTGCTCTAGGAGTAGTTGACAGCCTTACTGCTGCAGGTGACGTCTCTTGTCGTGCCTTTGAACTCGACAAGAGAGGATCCGAACTTCTTCGAGAAATCAGTAGTGGATCTTCTTCCGTCTTCGGGCGACATTTCGTACAGCCGTTTGCGATCTGACTTACTTAGCTGTTCGATCAGTGCCGTTGCTTCGGGATGGAACGTCATGGGTGATAGTTGCGAAGACATTGTGAAGAGATAAACTAGGGCCCGGATGTGACGATTTGCCTATTGTAGTAGGCTCGGGATAGCCTCGAAGTTCTCATTTCTTCTTTTGGGAGACGGTCTGGAACTTCGAGGCTCCCGCTCGCTCCTCCTACTTTTGACCCCATACACCTGTCACGTGCAGTACGTATGGGAAAGCGTCTGGAACCGAGGCTAGCTGGAGCATGGAGATATTCGCCACTCAAACAAACCGCCGACTCTCTATCCTCCAATCAGAGTGCCGCTCAATGTTTGTGCGGCCTCGATAGGGTGCATGTCTTTGCTAATGTAATTTCGCTCTGACGCAAGTCCTTCTAGTCTCGACACGCGCCATCCAAGTCCCTAGATACAAACAACAGGTCGACTCTTTCCAGCTCTTCTCGTTGTCTGTCTCTCCGAGGCTCGTTCTAAGTTCGCTAGACTCAAAGTTTACCACAGAGGCCAACCAATGGTCGACCGCAATGTACGCAAATTATATATCTCTGCACGTCACCCTGCGTTGGATTGAGACAAATAGCACGCTTTGTAGAAAGTCTACTCGTTCAATGCATGCAACGTACGATACCTTAAGCGACTAGAAGTTGTTTTGTATGCGCTGCCTATTCCTCCAAGTACGAAAAGGAAGACAAAGAAGAAGACGACATGCAGGTGAATCTCACACCCTAACGAAATGTGAATTGACTACTCAGTTACAAATGCATTAGTAGAGAGCCAATAGCGACGGGCATTGTTATCAGCAGTTATCGTGAATACACGTGCATGCACAAACACTAACCAAACCTGTAAAATCCTGATTGGAGGATAGAGTGGCAGCGGTTTCTTTTGAGTGGCGGCTGGACTCTCGAGCCTAATTATTGTCTATACGTATATCGCATTTTACATACTAAAGTGTGGCCACGAAGGCTTACTTACTCTTGTCTAGATAGTATACATTGTAGTCAGTGTTAATTTTTTAAATAAAAGAAATGGATGTTAATTAATTAACTAGACAAATTTTATTTTGAATCAGTTTAGTTAGACAATTACTAGAAACGTTTTGTTATAGAATAATATAAAAACTGTATGTACGAATATCTCTTCTAGTGTGGAGGTACATCGTTACTCGATCGAGTCACAATTACAGCAATATCTATAAGTAATATTAATATTAATAATCTATACGTCCACTAGCTAACTAGCGTACCATCCTTGAAGTCCTTTCACACTTGAAGCGCATCAAACTGCATTCAATCCATTTTAAAGCAGATGCCAATTGGATGCTCATTCATTGCGCATTGACCCATGCATTTTACAGTAGGAAAACGCAATCCTACATAAACGTTATAAACACGCCTACCTGTGTAACGTGCGTTAAAACCTGGGGTCATCATGGCTGCCAGTCTCTTCGCTAAGATAGTTGTCTATCTTTAATTTGGTTAGAGTACGTCCATTAAGCCACATATATTTATAAGCACAGGCTAGTGAGGGAACGTATATCTAGACTACCGCTGTTTATACCTAGCCTCGTAACAGACCCTCTTGCGCCGTCGTGCCCGGTTCCCGTATAACACGACAACGCCGGAGAGGGTCTGGGATCATACCGCCTACTTTCTTCACCTAGTGTCACCCCACGTCATCTAAGTGTCACCCCACGTCACCAATGTCAACACTCTCATGCTCTTAGTTAATTATGAAGCTATCCTTCCATGAAAGTTATGCTAGCTGTGATATCCGATTGCATACATTCACTGTTTACATTTCGTTCCTGTACAGCTGCATGAGAAGAGACCCACCATGCCGCATGGAAAGAGATTCATTCACAGAGGGAGCTCGATCCTGAGTTCGATTTACGCTATCTGAAGCTGTGAGGTCCAATGTGATTCAATCAGCAGTCTAGGTACCTTGGACTACGGATGCACTAGGCGCCGCTCTATTACTGTGCTAGGCTACGAGAACAATACAAATCGGGAAGCTCGAGTACGATTCGGGAACATTTGGAGCCTGGCAGAGCGTGTTAGCTGTCAGACACGGTGTTGACTTCCGCTCTAGAGTCTCTTGGAGAGGAAGTCCTCTTTCCCAGAGAGGTTGGCAAATACGTACAGCTTGCGTAGAGACAGGATACCAACACTGAAAGGAAACAAGTAGAGTACGAATGGAAGGTCAAGTCTGTCGCAAGACATTCCGTGTGACAGATGAGAATAACTATTAGACTAATTGTATTAGTAGCCTGAGGCTTGGTGACATACGAGCTAGTTTGATCATTTAATAGCATAAACGGTAGGCGGTATGATCCCAGACCACGAAAATGTATACATAATTTGTTGTTGTTCTCACGTTTAGAATTTACCTCGAACAAATACTAGCGGCAGAGAAGATGAAATTGTGGCCGTAGAAGTGAGAGATGCTGATGACAGACAAAGAGATAACAACAAACATCAAGAATCGCAACGGTCAAACCTTGAAGGAAAATTTCAGCAAGAGGAAAATGAAATAGAAGTAGAGGAACGACAAACGAAGGAATCGTAGAAAAAAATTATTAAAGAAACAAGAAGAGAAAGATGAAACGAAAGAAGAAGAAGAAGAAGAAGAAGAAAAAGAATCGATTCAAGAAGATGAAGCTAGGCCATAGCAACAAGAAAACGAAGAAGCAAAAAATGATGTTGAAGTTGCCTCTCGAGACGTCAAGAGAGAAACGAGAAAAGGAAAAGAAACAATCGGATTTCTAAAGCGTCAGCTGTCATCAACGAGCAAATCGTCACTTCTCCCAAATCTATCGGTGAAGAAGAGAAGAATTCGAAGCAAGACAGCGCATCCTCGTCCGATGTCGACAATCGAACGAAGCAACAACGGTCCGACTTTGATTGCATGACTGCCAGTCCAGTCGACATGTCATGTTCGAGTTCAGCGATTGGTAAGTTGTCTGGCACTTCTATCTGCGTGCTGTCTGTGTATGAATCATCTTCTCTTGTCATTTAGCAATTTCCAACGTTTTATCTGATATGTTCCTTCGATCCCCCAATCCATCGTCTGATAAATGTTGTCTTAGTCCAGGAGAACTAACGTTGGAATGCAATAAACAGGTAGAAGGAGAAAGTTGTGCAGCTTCGTCCAAGACGAGATCTGATGAAACGGAACGTGTTGGTATTGCAAGTTAGTTATAAAAGATTTATAATATAGTGGTGAATTGATGTCTGGAGATTTAGATTGTTTCTCTACTAGATACAAGAACTGAGAATAGAATGAGAAAAATACGAGTGTGAGAAAGACTTGTTGATCAGTTTCTAGCAGCAGCTGCGCCAAATACCATAGACGACATCGAGACTGGTGGAATTCTTTGCGGAAAAGAAGTGAGTACTTTAGAGATGGACGTTGATCGATTGTGTGTGTGTGTGTGTGTGTGTGTGTGTGTGTGTGTGTGTGTGTGTGTGTGTGTGCATGTGTGTGTGTGTGTGTGTGTGCATGTGTGCGTGTGTGCGTGCGTGCGTTTGTTTGTTTCCTTACACACAAGCATTGCTAAATAGTAACTGTTTGTTCTGTTCGTATAGATCAATGGAGTGTTATACGTAACTCATATTCTCATTCCTAAACAAACGGGAAATTCATTTTCCTGTACAACGGATGACGAAGATGACTTGGCGTTTTATCAACTTGAACATGAGCTCATGACCGTGGGATGGATTCACGTAACCCAATATAAATATTTCATTACACTTTTAACCGAACCGAAGGAATCGTGTTTACAGACTCATCCCTCTCATGGCTGTTTTCTGTCAAGTGTTGACCTTCATTGTCACTACTCGTATCAGAGACTGATGAAAGAGTCAATAGCTATCGTGTGTGCTCCAGAACGGTAAGAGTGCAGATCGATTTACAAACGACCTTGAGTTGGGAGTAACGTTTGTGTGACTAGGACTGGATACTTTACAATGACTGGACGTGGAATGGACTGCATTACACGTTGCAAGCTTCCAGCACATCAACTGCATCATCACTCTGAACGTGAATTTTATCGTCTATTTACAGTACGTCTTGTATTTTACATTATTATAGTTAAATGTGTGTGTGTGTGTGTGTGTGTGTGTGTGTGTGTGTGTGTGTGTGTGTGTGCGTGCGTGTGTGCGTGTGTGTGCGTGCGTGCGCGCGTGCGTGTGTGTGTGTGTGTGTATGTGTGTCGGTTTTGTGTTTAGGATGCCAATCACGTGACATTGGACATGACAACACCGGGCGTTGTCGCAGACCTTCGGTAGGATTGGCTATAGATGAACCAAACATGTGCATACTGTAGTATAGGACGAGGACACGGACGTGTACTAGTGTAATTATCTCTAACATATCAATGTATATATAATTATCTATATTTAGTTCCTTTTAAATTATATATTATTCTACTATAATATAGTAACGTTGGAAATTTACCTTTGAGTCTACAAGTATTTTAAATTAGATTAATTGTCTACCGTTGTTTGTCACTGTGCACGCCCTTCGCTTACCTTTGCCACGTATGTGATATGCACTACTATTTCTAAACAGCTACTATGCCAAATTATATAGTTAGGTGAGCACATCAGGTCCTGTATGACGCTCTTACGAAGTTGAGTGGAGTCTATGCCTTTACATGTACGTACCGCGGCCATTCAGTGCACTTGCGTAAAATGGTGCAGACTGCATTTTGACTGTGAGCGTCAGACTGTCTTCTTCTGTCGTAGACGTCGAAAGCGGTTACCGTAAGTACTAGGGCCACGTACAGTGAGATGAAGAGACGGGAAACATCAGGTAACTGTGACTCATTTCATGATTCAATAATTTTTGTTCTAGAAGCTGCGTGAAACATGCATATATTGACATATAATATAATTCCGTTATAAATCCATATATATATATAGACGTCACTAGATTACTATTTGCTGTAGGACAAGCTAGGTTTTACTTCTACAGACATGCAGACTTACATTACATGTAGACATGATCATCACAGAAGCAATTGTGCGTGTTTATGTAATAATAGTATTTAGAATGGCTAAGGATTCATTCTATTTGTCAAACATTCACGTTGTACGTTGCTGAGAGGTGCGGGCGACGGCAGGTGCGCACTATTTAGCTGTCTGTTTGTCGACAAACTCAGCAATCATATCGTAAGCTCTTGTACACGACTCTTTGCACAGAACTGGATAAACAGAGGTGTTGCTAATTAACTATTATTTTATGACATAAACTTGTGGCTTTCAACTTGTGATTTACCTGGATAGTTAAGAAATGCGTGAATTTGTCCTTCGAATGCATTCACCGTCACGAGAACACCGGCTGCCTTTAGTTTGTCTGCATAAGCTAAGCGATATAAATTGATTAATTAGATCAAGTGTGTATTACGTGCCCACTTGCGCGCAGTCACGCAGTCACGCAGTCACGCAGTCACGCAGTCACACACACACACACACACACACACACACACACACACACACACACACACACACACACACACACACACACACACACACACACACACACACACATATCCAATGATTGGCAAGCTTGACAACGATTTCCAGTGAGCAATTAACTTACCGTGACATTCGTCAAACAGAGGGTCATGCTCAGCAATGAGTAGTAGACAGGGTGGAAGATTAGAAAAATCCTCGTACAATAGAGGCGATGCTTGTGGGTTTGTCTTTTCAGATTCTTCGTTTAGGTAGTTTGTGAAGAACCTGTAAATACACATACACACACACACACACACACACACACACACACACACACACACACACACACACACACACACACACACACACATGACGACGTATACATGAGAGAAAATAAAATATGAGTAGATAAAGCGATGCTGATTTACAATCCATCAGTGTAACTATTTAGTCAGCTGTAGAACGGATCGACTGAACGATAATAATTATACTAGGAGATGTTGAGAAACAGAGAAACGTCAGATAGACGGATGGAAGGAAGAAGGAAGAGAGGACGCACAGATTGACAAACCGACTGACAAAAAGACAGACAGAAACACAGACAGACATGATATAGACAAACGGACAAATAGAGATATTCATAGACAAACAGTCAGAAAGACAGTTGATGATCATAACACTAAAGGCCGGTACAGAGATCTTATTGACGAAACGTAACGTAATGTAACGTAGATGCTATTTCATGGAATACGTTCGTTAGTTTTGCGTACCCGTGTCACTCTCTTAGTTAGCGTACGATTGGTTAATTAAAAGAAATCACGTGATCAATTGCTCAGACCAGTGGTCAAACGTTCCGCTCCAGTACGTCGAAATAGAACCCACCATCCTAACGTAGCGTAGCGTATACTAACGTAACGTCACTTGGTTCACAGTCGACGATGGCAATGCTATAGGTTACGTTACGTTACGTTGGTCCAGTCAGTACAGCGTAGGGTATGTGCATGAACCAGCCTTAATTGCACCATGGCCGAGTTGTTTCGTTTCTAGACATGCAGACGAACAGTCAACACGGATAAAAACGTAATTTACCATGTAATAATCTTGTCATCTATTAGAGGTCCAGCAGCGTATCGCTTCATCGACTCCCTTGCAGTCGACATGTCGACACCAGGATACACCAAAATCTGTTGGCCATGCACAAAAAAACATTAATTAATAAATAAAAAAGTCTTGCCTAACTACCAAGTCGACAACTTGGAAATATTATTTCTCACTTGGAACTTTATAGATTCTTTGGTTTTTAACTCATGAGTCATGACTGCTGCAAAATTGCCTCCTGCACTGTCACCACTGACTCCAACAATGACGTCACGAGGGAGACCGACGGACTGTCTGTTGTCTGATGACAAGAGAAATTCCGTGCAGGCCAATGCATCTTGAATGCCGGCCGGAAATTTATTTTCTGGTGCAAGGCGATATTCTACTGATGCTACATAACATTTGGCAACTTGGGCCAGAGACTGGCACACGCCGTGATGGGTGTCACGTGATCCGATGCAATAGCCTCCTCCGTGAAAGAAGATAAGCAAGACGGGTTTTGACGGGCCGTCTGGTTGGTAGATTCTTACGGGTACATTCAATTCTGCAAATAAAAATGACGTGCAAGGGAGTAGCTCCGATCAGAGCCATATATATATATATATATATATATATATATATATATATATATATATATATATATGGCACTGTTTTCAATCTCACTCTAGGCAGAGAAGAGGTACAATGCTCTCTATTGGTGTGCTCAATTACAACTCGGATACCTACATTTATGATGTGTTAGGGACTGCGTTCAAAAACGGATAACTGAGAACTCGCGTCCGGAATATGATGGTGTCCGAGGAACGGGGCTGCGCTCTACTGCAGTAGTAAACGAAGAAACCACATGCAGGTAAACGCGGGACGCAATCTTTTGCAGAAGATACGGCTAATCTAACTAAGAAGTGTGCGGAATTACCCCGGATTACCCCAACAGTGCGTCACGTTCGGTTACCTCGAATGGGTTTTCCTACCAGACAATCTTCATCTGACAAAACTTCCATCGCTAAGCAATGAGTAGTCTGTCTTTCCACTTCACGTGCATCTGTTCAGAGGGTGAATCAGGCGACTTCAGCTTGAACAGCAGTCTCTTACCCTCGAGAAGCCGTACTCAAGAAATGGCTTCCTACGCGTCTCTACGCAGGCAAAGTCTCTCACAAGATGCACGAAACGGTAAGTAGTGAACTTACTTACAAAGCCTAGTCAACGGCAAGATGATCTACGGTTCAGATTGAGAAGCAGACCTGGAAACGTGGACTTTGTGTACAGCGAGGAGAGGGCGAAAGGTGTTACCCTCGAGATTGCGCATGCTCTAGAAACTCGGTCCCCCCGAATGTCGTGGAGATAGCCTCGAAGTTCTCATTTCTTCTTTTGGGAAACGGTCTGGAACTTCGAGGCTAGGCTCGAGAGTCCAGCCGGTCTTCTCTCGCTCGTTCCTCCTACTTTTGACCCGATACACCTGTCACGTGCAGTAGTACGTACGGGAAAGCGTCTGGAACCGAGACTAGGGAGACATTCGCCACTCAAACAAACCGCCGACTCCCTATCCTCCAATCAGAGTGCCGCTCAATGTTTGTGCGTCCTCAATAGAGTGCATGTCTTTGCTACTGTAATTTCGCTCTGACGCAAGTCCTTTAGTCTCTTCACGTGCCATCCAAGTTTATACAAACAACAGGTCGACTCTTTCCAGCTCTTCTCGTTGTCTGTCTCTCGTTCTAAAAGCGCTAGACTCAAAGTTTACCACAGAGGCCAAACAGTGGTCGACCGCAATCTAAGCAAATTCTACATAATTGTTGTTGTTCTCACGTTTAGGATTCACCGCGAACAAATACTAGCGGCAGAGAAGATGAAATTGTGGTTTTAGAAGTGAGAGATGATCATGAGAGACAAAGAGATGACAACAAACATCTAGAATCGCCACGGCCAAAACTTGTAGAAAAATTTCAGCAAGAGGAAGATGAAATAGAAGTAGAGGAACGACAAACGAAGGAATCGTTGGAAGAAAATAAGAAGGAAGAAGAGAAAGATGAAATGAAAGAAGAAGAAGAAGAAAAAGAATCGGTTCGAGAAGATGAAAATAAGCCAAAACAACAAGAAAACGAAGAAGCGAGAGATGATGTTGAAGTTGCATCTCGAGACGTCGAGAGAGAAACGAGAAAAGGAAAAGAAACAATCGGATCGATTTCTAAAGCGTCAGCTGTCATCAACGAGCAAATCGTCACTTCTCCCAAATCTATCGGTGAAGAAGAGAAGAATTCGAAGCAAGACAGCGCATCCTCGTCCGATGTCGACAATCGAACGAAGCAACAACGGTCCGACTTTGATTGCATGACTGCCAATCCAGTCGACATGTCATGTTCGAGTTCAGCGATTGGTAAGTTGTCTTGTACTTCTATCTGCGTGCTGTCTGTGTATGAATCATCTTCTCTTGTCATTTAGCAATCTCCAACGTTTTATCTGATATGTTCCTTCGATCCCCCAATCCATCGTCTGATAAATGTTGTCTTAGTCCAGAAGAAATAACGTTGGAATGCAATAAACAGGTAGAAGGAGAAAGTTGTGCAGCTTCGTCCAAGACGAGATCTGATGAAACGGAACGTGTTGGTATTGCAAGTTAGTTATAGAAGATTTATAATATAGTGGTGAATTGATGTCTGAAGATTTAGATTGCTTCTCTACTAGATACAAGAACTGAGAATAGAATGAGAAAAATACGAGTGTGTGAAAGACTTGTTGATCAGTTTCTAGCAGCAGCTGCGCCAAATACCATAGACGACATCGAGACTGGTGGAATTCTTTGCGGAAAAGAAGTGAGTACTTTAGAGATGGACGTTGATCGATTGTGTGTGTGTGTGTGTGTGTGTGTGTGTGTGTGTGTGTGTGTGTGTGTGTGTGTGTGTGTGTGTGTGTGTGTGTGTGTGTGTGTATTTGTTGCCTTATGCACAAGCACCTCTCATTAATTAACTGTTTGTTCTGTTTGTAGATCAATGGAGTGTTAGACGTCACTCATATTCTCATTCCTAAACAAAC
>NC_085089.1:6076551-6094051 GCF_963422355.1 Corticium candelabrum | reverse complement strand
GTTGCGAACAACAGATGCAGTTGTCACATGCAGGCAGGTACCGTGAGTCTGTATCATGTGATGTAGCAGCGGGGGAGTGAAGGCATGCATGCACGTAATCATGATGTTGCACATCACGCGAACATCTCGATCTTTATAGACAATTGGTAGTCAATGGGTCCCTACGTCCGTCTACTTGGTTGCAAAATGAAGTAGGAAAAGGGAACAGGTATAGAACGTCGTGCATTAAAACATACTTGGTCTCTGTTGTGAGCAAATGACGTAGATATACGGGTCCTTAAGACATCTCGTGTTACCTAAACTTGTAATCTACTCAATCAAGTACAGTAGGTCTCGACCGTTAGCGCTTGAAATGGCTTGGTTTGTACAAGTTGGTAAGTTAACTTGAACAAATAGCTCGAGTGATTTGTATTACAAATCATTGACGTGGTGGAACAATTGCTGCTGTTTCAGGTCTGCTGTGTCTGATGGCTTCACTCGTTTTCGCTCAGAACGAGAAAGAAACAGATTGGTTCTTGTGTGCTCACGGCTCAACCCGCTCGCTCGCTCGACCAAATTCCGACGAATGGACAGCTCGCTTGCCGTACGGAGACTTTCATATTCCCTATTGGGAGGTACCGTTCAACGAGGGTCCCAACCTTGCGGGCGGAGTCAACCAACGCGCCAGCGACGGTCACATTCATCTCCCTCTGCTCGGTCCAGACAAATACAACGGTAGTCCCGATTGGCCGTCTGGAGGGTCTCTAAAGCGATGGTCTCCAGCCATGGTGTGGGAAATCGACGGAAACACAGGAAAGACTGTACGAGAATACAATCTGTCTGACTATGCAGCTTGCTTCAACTCAGTGTTGAGGTATACACCAGACGGATATCCCGTTGTAGCGGGGTACTCACACGGCGGATCACGGATTCTTGTATTGGACAAGAATAGTTCGAGTGTTGCCAACAGTTACAGTCCCAATGACGTCGAACCCCAACTGCTCGCCGTGTCTCAAACCGAGCCGCCTCAGCTTATTTGGGCCGATATCAGTGCTGATGCTGCTGCTAACGTGAACGGTCACATGCTTGAGACAAACACGCAGATTTCTACGTCGGCGTTGTCGACTATTATATGTGGTGCAGATGGGCGGACGATCTACAACAATGGATTCTTTAATCACGATACGGGTATTTTTAGGTTTAGTCTCCCACTGAAGTCATCAAGTAAGGAGGACTTGTTTATATCCGGATGCTTGACTAAGCCATGGGTGATGGCTTCCGACAGTCAGGGTAGAATTTTTGCTCTC
Organism: Corticium candelabrum; assembly: GCF_963422355.1. NCBI lineage: Eukaryota > Metazoa > Porifera > Homoscleromorpha > Homosclerophorida > Plakinidae > Corticium > Corticium candelabrum. The sequence continues at coordinate 6,092,765 of NC_085089.1, read as the reverse complement.
TGCCAATCACAAAACCACATTCGAGCGTGGGATAGAACCGGAAGATCTTTATGGTCGGCGTCTGGCACTTCCAACTTTCTAACTATTTCGGACGACGAGACTACTTTACTGGTCGGGAATAGTAATAACTGGGAAGCAATCGACACGACGAGTGGCAAGGTGATGTGGCAGAAATCGGCTTCTGAGGCGTTTGGTGATGGCGTCCACTGTACCAGTGCTTCTCAGCCGTGGGCACCTCGCCATCCGATTCCGTTTCCAGATGGTCAGTTTGCCTTTCTCTGCTCTAAGGACGACGTATGGAAGGTATTCAGGTTGTCTGCCAAGACTGGGGAAGGAAACACGATGGCGGTGTCATTCGATTTTAACCCTGAGATGCTGACAGCCGACAGTGCCATGAATGTGTACGCATACGGTACTGTAAATGGCGTGATTACCGTTCAGAAGAAATCATTTTCTGGACATGAGTGACCACAAAGTGACATTTTAAAAATGCACGGGCTGGCAATTGCTAACGTCTTTGCTTTCATTGGGCTGACCTGCATGGGCCACGAAGTCAACGAGTTTTAAATGTTGAAGCTGCGTAAAACATTTATTGACACATGCTATGATAGTTATAATATCATTAGATTAGATGGGATTGCAACATGTATCTTGAACGTAATGGCTTTGAGTGAAACGTCATTAAAGTATATGGTTTGTAATTTGCAGTATGGCAAGTTTTACGTAAGTGGCATGCTTGTTATAATATTTTCCATATGTTTTATTTGAAGTCACGACAGGCTCGTAGCTATAGGGTCGACTCACGGGAGTGTAATGGCTGTCTCTCTCGCTTTACGATCACCACAGAGCCATTGATGAGTTGTGTGTTTATACCTGTAGTATATATATGATTCTTATGGATTAATACCATTTGCTCAAAGTGCATGTTGTTAGATATTAATAATTATTTTTAGAGAATAGATTAGGTTTGTCGAATTGCGTGATGATATAGGGGCCTATTTTGCTAAGACGTGGAGGTGACAGCAGCTGGACACTAGTTAGCTGGATTTAGCCAGAGTTTTCTTGTATTTGTTGTTTGAGGAACCCTCATTGCCAAATTACAGACACAATTTGACTAGTCTACGTGTATGTCAATACTTTAATTAATTAAAAAATGTATCTTTCAAACAGTTGTTGCCGATGCCATCTTTTATCTATATAAATAATATATATATGTATATATATATATATATGTATATATATATGTGTGTATATATATATATGTATATATATATATATATATATATATATATATATATATATATATATCTGGATATCCCAACTCTCGGATGCGGAGTGGAGGGTGTGAGGGGTGCGCGCCCGAGACGATGGGATGTCACACAAGGATTACCAAACGGCTGCCTCGCAGGATTGAAATGGTGAGCTCGCGATTGCAATGCCAGACTTTCTGTCACACAGAAAACGGTGGTCCAGACCTATACTCTGCATGTGTACTACTGCGCAAGACACCGATCCAGACAATTAACGTTGCATACAGATTAAAAGATTGGAAGATTGGAATGCATGGTAAAATAGAGATGGATGGGTTAAAGATGGGTCACTTTACGAACCCGAATTACAGCTGGTTTCCATTTTATAAAGCACGCGAGAATTGGATTGGAGACAGGAGTCGACTGCATGACGTCTATAAGTATTGCGGGCTAACTTACGTATTAAACTTGCATCATTTATATAACTAGGACATGCCTATAAAATGTGTAGAACATGAAACTTTGAAACAGCCGGTCTATACAAACACTTACTAAACATTAGGTCTTGATTGGTCAACAGTTTATAGCAGCGTGCTCTATATATCTACGATTGATCACAACAGTTAGCAGCGTCTTCTTTAACTGTGATGTTTCCTGGTTCCTGAAGTTTGCTTAATTCAGCTGTAACGAACACGCGGCGAAGGTCACATTTTTCACACAGTCCGCTAGTAATATGGCTTGGAACATATGTAGAAGTTAGATCTGACAGGCCAACTCGTGATTGTACAACGCCATTGAGTTGTAAGCAAACGTGCGTTGAAGTGATGTGAAACTTCAGTCCAGCAATACATCCGACTCTAATTGAACCAGACTTCATTTTTGAAGACGTGTCGAGATTATCCTCGTCTATTTTTACCTGGTAGGTTGGTGCCCAGATGTTTCCACTATAACCCCCTCTCTCCCGACTATTGGGGGGTATTATTACAATTTCAATTTTAGCTTGACGATTGACTGTTGATTTGGTCACAAGCAGAACTCGTACGCAACATGGAATCGGCATAGGTACAGCTGTGATTAGTTTTGCTGAACTTTGAACCACAGCATGGTTGCAGTTTTTGAAGCTTACAGGGCCATCAGAAGGTACGTCTAGAGCCGTTTTCCACTGGAACGAAGAAACTCCGTTGACTAGGCGTGTAGATGGCAAACGTAAAGTGAGATGAGGTGAGTCAATGTCATAGGGATTGTCCAGAGAGTATTGCTGTGACGCTAGAGCATTAAGGATAGCGTCTGATCGGACGAAGTTGCTCCCTCTGAGTCTCACACAGCTCAACAATTCACTTGCGTTGATCATTGGTAAGCGAAGAAATTTTGCTGTTTGTTTACCATCATTGTGTCTTGAGGGGTCATACTCAATCCATCGCTTGATTCCTTCAAACAGCTGGATTTCATCGAGATTCAGGTTGTCACTAGCGGCTATCTTTTGTAGCTCTTCTGCTGTCACGTGCTCTGCGAAACCATCTGTGCAGAGGACTGCAGCGGCGTGATCTTCGATCCATTCAAAACAGTACTTATAAAGCTGTTCATCAGCTGACAGTCTGGTTGAGAACATGAGATATTGACATACGTTCTCGGTTTCGATATTTTTGCACAGCCACGTGCAACAGTGTTGCTTGAGATCTAGAATACTAAGGAAATCACAGAGCTCTATGAGTTGACATATGAAAGACTTGTCGACTGGAAGTTTTCCTGTGTAGACATACTCGAGAAGTGCTCTGAACGCTGTTTCGTCAACTGCAGGAAGCTCGATTGTATCCTGCAGACTTTCTTTCATCTGACCATAGAGCATGTTCTTCATGACATCACTATGGGCGGCCAGAACCAGTCTGTGAGCTTCAAATTTAACTTTATTGTTGCCAACAACGAGGATGATATCAACCAAATCCTGATTGTGAAACAAAAACTCCCACGATTTCATTGCTGTTTCGAAATACGAAAGTCTCGTGAACTCGTCAAACTCATCAGAGTCATCTGCAAGGACACAGAAACCATATATTACTATAGAAATAACAGAAACGAAATTTCAACTAATGTCAATCGTCACGTGGTTTGTGTTTGCTAGATTGACGTATAATAGCTAGTAGATATACATACAGGAAGCAGTATAGCTTCAATGGACTGTGAATTGTCACGACAATACGTACGTAGGACAGCAGAAGCTTTGGCAGTCTGTGCAGCAATCTTTCTCATCTCATGTCGACGTTTCTTGGGATGTCGTTCGAACTTTTTCATAGCTGAGTAGCTACAGAACGGCAGGTAGACTATAATATCACCGGTGATGTCAAAATTCACATTCGGTCGCCTGTAGAGAGTCAGAAACAGGAGAGGTGTGGCGCACAGTATAGCAGCTCTGGTGATGTCAGAACTGTTTATAGATTTGGTCACGAGACTAGTTTGGAAGCTTTAATTTAATTAAAGCCTTTGGAGCGCGGAATTTTGGCCGCGGTACGTAAGTGAGAGATACAGTGCACTTACGATATGTGCAGAGAAGAGTTTAGCTTGTGGAGCTACCGCAACTCTATATATATGACAAGCTCCAATGCCCGGCTTCGCCCGGGGACAACACATGCCAGATGCTTCTCCTTTCCACTTCATAGCGCCGCAGTTGACACACGCGTTTGTCATAGAGCCAATACCAGTGGCGGATACAGGATTTGATAGACGGGGAGGGCACGAAACCTAGTTTGTGGGCGTGTCCACTAAAAAGTGTACTTTGTTGCCTGCTCTTGAGATGACGACTCAGAAAGAAATCCTGTCAATGATAACTGTTTGCGTTTGGTACACGCCATGTGTCGAACTTTTCCCTGCTTGTACGTGTACGTGTACAGACAGAGCACTCGCACTTGCAGGTATTTGTAGATGCACGGTAATAGGTCAAACTGATTCTATTTAGTGTTACGATCCTGTAGACTCATTTGAAAATTCTACGTCGCCCTCTGAGTACCAACCAATGTCTGATGGGTTTGTTAACCTAAAAGAAAGTTTTCCAAACGTGTGGCACGTGCCCCCAGTGCCCCCGTCTGGATCCGCTAGTGAATACAACACGGAAGTGGAGGAGAGACAGGTCGCATTTATAGGTAGAGATTATAGCAGAAAGTATCTAAAAATGCGTTTGATGGTATCATATGTGATGTTGGCCATGAATGATTGCAGTGAATAAAAATGTCGCGTATACAATTGCAATCTTATAGCACTCCCGGATATTGCGCTGTCCCGTTAAATAAAATAGAGTCACGTGCAGTTAGACGAATCGTATAGCACTCCCGGATATTGCGCTGTCCGAAATGAAGTCACGTTCAGTTAGACGAATCCATCAGAGCAGAACTGGAAGTCACATGCAGTACTCACCCGGATAATCCGTTCCCCGTATCTAACGAAGTCACGACTCGTACCGACTCTCGTCATTTCGACAGTCCTGCTGAACGTCGTCTCTTCAAAGACGTTGCTGGCGTTTTGGGGAACAGGTGCATCAAACACGGCATCTCTTCGACGGTCGTAGACTGGCAAACGACTGTGGGCGTATTTTTCCAAGACTTGGATATCAGCAAAAATATTTTCCGTTTCCCAGCGTCGCACGCAATAAGCGACACGCTCAGCGCGTACCGTCCGACGTCGGGAACGGGCAGTCTGAATTCGGTGGAGATACGATGCGTCGTTCCAGAGATATTCGCGCGTGAGCGGAAGTGAGTGCGATCGGCGGGAAATGGCGTTGTCGTGGGAGAAGTCAGGAAGACGACCACAGTCTCACTTTCGACTGGAATGAATTCGACGTGCGCGAGCCAAATTTGGCCAAGATCGGACTCGCCGCTTTCGAGAAACGCGCCAACAGACGGACATAAATACATACATACATACATACATACATACATACATACATACATACATACATACATACATACAGACAGACAGACAGACAGACAGACAGACAGACACCTCTCCTTTATATATATAGATGAATGGAGCAAGCCTAAACAGATCCTTTCCACATGACATTGTATTATACGCGTAAAGGTTTTTGGGATTTGGGTGTTTGCAAAATCTGCGAAATTTACAAATATGCCACACCGATCCAGTTCTCAAACGGGGCTTTCCATGCATAGGTATATATTTTGGTGGGTATAGTTGTACCACAAAGACACTGTTACCAGATACGGTTTTTAACACATTCTCTACCAATTCTTTTTTGGTCAATGTATACATCTAGCCTCGTCAATGCCGCATGCATTCAACGAGACCTCAATACATCTTCTATAGCCTGTACATGCATCTGGCTGCAAGAATGTTTTACGCAGATGCTCGGGGAAGAATCTCCATGCATGCAGGGGAGATGTCCATCAAGCTGTTCCAAATATCGCCTGCTTCGAAGTTCGATGCAATCTTGTTGTATAATTTAGCTCGGATCGTCTTGTCATTCTCTGTAGAAACATATACATATATATGTGCAAACGTGACTGCCGACCGAGTCAGTGTTGGACAAGATTGTGGGCTCGCATCGTATTGGCCCGGTGTAGACATAACATAAGTATGGGATACCAAATTCCCCAAGGGATGCCAACAAGGGTGCCTCAGACCCTCAGAGAATAGATGACTCACGGATGCCAGATTTCCTTGTGAATACGGATCGGGGATGCAACAAACAGGGGATGGCAAATTTCCTATCACACCGGTTTCGATATATTCCGGGCCTGCAGAGGGTAGTAAGATCCTGGAAACAAACGTACACGTACACATGTTCTACCGATGTCGGTGCCTGATTGGTTGCGTATATTAGCAGAACCCCGCAAATGACGTCTGATACTTTAGATGTGTCGCTCACATAGTATACCAGATCCTATCGACGCGGTGCGGCGTTCGGCTCTCTGCGGGCCGCGGTGCGGCAACCGCGCGTCATGTTCGCCGAGCACTCATGCCGCTTCGCAGGCATATTTACTGTGCCGCAGAGCCGCGTGCTCCGCAATAGTTTCGTGAAAGAAAACTATGTTTGTGTATGGCTCAGCGACACCAATAGTTATCTGAGTTTGTCATGAGAACTCGCGATATTCTCAGAAATCTGAGCACCCGAAAGCGCACAGAATGCATGAGGTTACATTATAAACAGTATCCCGTGTGTTTACAACCATTTTTGTATCTATTCTCACATAAGTATTGTATAGTAACTCAAATTATGTACCATTCATTGTATTGGTACATCTCACCATATACATGCATTTAAACGGTCAACATACGGTAAGTTTACGTCAATGATTACACCATGCTGCAAAACACGCACTCAAAGTGTATTGTTAAGTCCAGTTGTGTATTTTGGGCAGCGGGTAGCAACGTCTCCTTTCACGGACACACACGCAGTATCCTCAATTTGTAGCACCCTAGCTTCGTCTGCGCCAATCAGTCTCCAGTATTCGCTTACAATAAGTGACATATCTCACTTCCGCTACATATTGACCGGTCAATAAATCGGGCCGTATAACTGCCTGGGGCTACTGGTTTATCAAGACGTGAATTGTTTGTGAACATAACAATTAGGCTACTGAAACATATCTGTCAGCCAGAACAAACAATACGTGGGTCTACGGATGCGTACGGAAATCATAATGAGTTCTTTCATGCGTGTAGCAAGTGCAGATCTGAGCAAATTAAACTGAGAGTCGTCCTTCTCGAAAAAAGTAACCGTGGTTAGGCGTCCAGCTATAGAAAGATACTCGTGCGCACAGAACGCTGTAAACCAGCTAAATGGTAGAAGGTGGATACGGTTTTCCATCTTGCTTCCGAACTTCATGCACAAACCGTGCAAGCCAGTAGTTCATTTCTCTGTTGTTCGTAACATGCAGATCATGCACGTACCGCCCGAGCGCTTCCTCTTCAGTTGGCTGCTTGTTTCTCCATTTCTTCCATGCGTTGAACACTCTAACTGCGCACATGCAGTAGCTTTTGTGGGGTTAGGGGAACACACAAATCAAGAAACTTATGAAAACTACTGGATAAAATTGGAAACGAGATTCAGAAGACTGCTGATCAGAAACAACATCAACGTCTAGCAGTTTACTAGCTTCCAAAAATCAATAACTGGCAATTCTGCTGTTTCAATGCCCAAGTCGATTTCAGAACATTTTGCTACACAACTGATTTGAACTTCCGCGCCTAGAGGATATCAACGCCTCAGCTGGGTGCTACAAGCCGGTTATAGACCTTCTGGCAAGTGTATAAACGAATACACCTTGCTGCGCCCAGCTCGTTAGCACTCGGGCTTCGCCCTCGTGCCAACTTGTGGGCGGAGCGGGGTGTACTTCGTTTATACACTCGCCAGCGGTCTATAACCTATACTTCTTCTATTGCAACCTCGACAAAGACGTCCTTTTTGCCATTCGTTTTGTCTAAGATATAGTGAGAACTCAAGGGCTGTGACGGCTTACGAGATCTCGCAAACAGTGGCAAGTAAGAGCAGCAACATCGTGTGGTCAAGGCTATTGCGCTATCACAGCGCCATTGAGATGTATGCAGACCTGATCCAACGTGATGTGAAATTTCAATGCCACAATGCAGCCTGCGGGAATCAACACGGTGTTGTACAAAGGACACGTACTGAGAGTAGCTCCGTGCAGCCGCACTCCACACCTATACTGCTGATCGGATGATAAAATGAGAAGTCCAACTATAACTTTGCGATTGACTGTTGATTTGGTGGTGAGCTGAACTCGAACACAACTTAGAATCAGCAGCGGCTTGGAAGTACGCAGTGTTTCTGAACTTCTTACAACAGCATAGTTGGAATGTGTAGGAACGATAGACGGACGCTGAGAAGATGTTAATTGTCGCGATTTCCGGGTAAAAGAGAGCGTAATTCTTGGAACTCGTGCAGACGGCACTCGTAAGTTAACATACAAGTGGTCGATGTCATAAGGAAAGTGACCCAAGGGTTGCTGCAAGTACTTGAGAGCTCTAAGGATAGCATCGGATTGGACAAAACCGCTACTTTGCACACAACCCAGCAAATCTCTTGTGTTCATCATTGGCAAGCGCAGATATTTTGCTATGTGTATACCATCTTCGTGTCTTGAGACATCATACTCAATCCATCGCTTGATTCCCTCAAACAGCTGGATTTCATCGAGATTCAGGTCGTCACTAGCAGCAAGTTCTTCTACTTCTTTTGCCGTCATGTGCTTTGCAAAGCCATCTGTGCAAACAACTAAAGTGGCACGATCTTTGATCCACTGGAAACAATTCTTATAGAGCTGCTCGTCAGCTGACGGCTGGGAAGAAAACAGAAGATATTCACACGCATCTTCAGATACCATATTGTCAGGCAACCATGTGCAACAGTGTTGTTTGAGATTTGGAACATGGAGATAATCACAAAGCGTTATGAGTTGACATATAAAGGATTTGTCGACTGGAACGTTTCCTGTGTAGAAAAACTCAAGAAGAGCTCCAAATGCTGTTTCGTCAGCTTCAGGAAACTCGATTGTATTCTCTCGGGCTACCTTCATTGGACTGGTGCAGATGGGCAGACGATCTACAACAATGGATTTTTTAATCACAATACGGGTATTTTTAGGTTTAGTCTCCCACTGACGTCATCAAGTAAGGAGGACTTGATTATATCCGGATGCTTGACTAAACCATGAGTGATGGCTTCCGACAGTCAGGGTAGAATTTTTGCTCTCTGCAATCACAAAACCACATTCGAGCGTGGGATAGAACCGGAAGATCCTTATGGTCGGCGCCTGGCACTTCCAACTTTTTAACTATTTCGGACGACGAGACTACTTTACTGGTCGGGAATGCTAATAACTGGGAAGCAATCGACGCGACGAGTGGCAAGGTGATGTGGCAGAAATCGGCTTCTGAGGCGTTTGGTGATGGCGTCCACTGTACCAGTGCTTCTCAGCCGTGGGCACCTCGCCATCCGATTCCGTTTCCAGATGGTCAGTTTGCCCTTCTCTGCTCTAAGGACGACGTATGGAAGAATTCAGTTTGTCTGCCAAGACTGGGGAAGGAAACACGAGGGCGGTGTCATTCGATTTTAACCCTGAGATGCTAACAGCAGACAGTGGCATGGATGTGTACGCATACGGTACTGTAAATGGCGTGATTACCGTTTAGAAAAAATTACTTTCTGGACATGAGTGACCACAAAGTAACCTTTTTAAAATGCACGGGCTGTCAATTGCTAGCGTCTTTGCTTTTCATTGGGCTGACCTGCATGGGCCACGAAGTCAACGAGTTTTGTTATATGTTGAAACTGCGTGAAACATTTATTGACACATACTATGATAGTTATAATATCGTTAGATTAGATGGGAATGCAACATGTATTTTGAACGTATACATGGCTTTGAGTGAAACGTCATTAAAGTATATAGTTTGTAATTTGCAGTATGGCAAGTTTATACGCATATATATATATATATATATATATATATATATATATATATATAATTCTTATGGATTAATACCATTTGCCCAAAGTGCATGTTGTTAGATATCAATAATTATTTTGGAGAATAGATTAGGTTTGTCGAATTGCGTGGTGATATAGATGCCTACTTTGCTAAGACGTGGAGATGCAGCTGGACACTAGTTAGCTGAATTTAGCCAAAGTTTTTTCGTATTTGTTGTTTGAGAAACCCTCATTGCCAAATGACATACAGAATTTGACTAGTATACGTGTATCTCAATACTGTAATTAATTAAAAATTTTATGTTTTAAACAGTTGTTACCGATGTCATCTTTTATCCCAACTTCTCGGGCGCGGAGTGGAGAGGGTGGGATGCGCGCCCAAGACACTGGGATGTCGCACAAGAATTACCAAACGGCTGCCTCGCACGATTGAAATGGTGAAAGCTCGCGATTGCAATGCCAGACTTTCTGTCACACAGAAAACGATGGTCTAAACCTATACTCTGCACGTGCACTACTGCGCAAGATACTGATCCAGACAACGTTGCATGCATACAGACTAGTTAAAGTATTGGAAGGTTGGAATGCATGGTAACAAAATAGAGATGCATGGGTTATAGATGGGTCACTTTACGACCCGAATTGCAGCTGATTTTCATTTTATATAGCACGTGCATGATGACTGCATGGATGTGTTTGTGTGAGAATTGGACTGGAGACAGTGTCGACTGCATGACGTGATATATATATATATATATATATATATATATAACAACTTGCAGTAGCTTTATGATTGTTTAATTCTAGACTAATTCTAGAGAATTACTTCTATATATAGACAGCAAAGTCACACGAAACACGATTTCTACATTTGTTTTTCTTTTTAGTTTGACAACTTATACAAGACATGCCTATAAATGTGTAGAACACGAAACTTTGGAACAGCTGTTCTATACAAACACTTACTAAACATTTTAAGTCTTGATTGGTCAACAGTCTATAGCAGCGTGCTCTATTTACCATTATTGATCACAACAGCTAGCAGCTTCTTCTTTAACTGCGATGGTTCCTGCCTCCTGAAGTTTACTTATTTCAGCTGTAACAAACACGCGGTGATGGTCACTTTTTTCACACAGTCCGCTAGTAATATGGTCATTTGGAACATATTTAGAACATTGTAGATATGACAGGCCAACTCGTGATTGTACTACGCCATTGACTTGTAAGCAAACGTGCGTTGAAGTGATGTGAAACTTTAATCCAGCAATACATCCGACTCTAATTGAAGCAGACTTCATTTTCGGAGACGTGTCGAGACTATCCTCGTCTGATTCCTCGCTACTCGAAACAGACTTCATTTTCGAAAACATGTTGAGATTATCTTCATCTATTTCTACCCGGTACGTTGGTGCGTACGAACAATAGGTTGGTGCCCGGATGTTGCTATTGGGGGGTATAATCACAATTTCAACTTTAGCTTGACGATTGACTGTTGATTTGGTCACAAGCTGAACTCGTACGCAACATGGAATCGGCACAGCTACAGCTGTGACTAGTTTTGCTGAACTTTGTATCACAGCATGGTTGCAGGTCTTGAAGCTTACAAGATCATCAGAAGGTACGTCTAAAGCCGTTTTCCACTTGAACGAAGAAACTCCGTTGACTAGGCGTGTAGATGGCAAACGTAAAGTGAGATGAGGCGAGTCAATGTCATAGGGATTGTCCAGAGAGTATTGCTGTGACGCTAGAGCATTAAGGATAGCGTCTGATTGGACAAAGTTGCTCCCTCTCACACAACCCAACAATTCATATGCGTTGATCATTGGCAAACGAAGAAATTTTGCTGTTTGTTTACCATCATTGTGTCTTGAGGGGTCATGCTCAATCCATCGCTTGATTCCTTCAAACAGCCGGATTTCATCGAGATTCAGGTTGTCACTAGCGGCTATCTTTTGTAGCTCTTCTGTTGTCACGTGCTCTACAAAACCATCTGTGCAGAGGACTGCAGCGGCGTGATCTTCGATCCATTCAAAACAGTACTTATAAAGCTGTTCATTAGCTGAAAGTCTGGTTGAGAACATGAGATATTGACATACGTTCTCGGTTTCGATATTTTTGTACAGCCACGTGCAACAGTGTTGCTTGATATCTAGAATACTAAGGAAATCACAGAGCTCTATGAGTTGACATATGAAAGACTTGTCGACTGGAAGTTTTCCTGTGTAGAAATACTCGAGAAGTGCTCTGAACGCTGTTTCGTCAACCGCAGGAAGCTCGATTGTATCCTGCAGACTTTCTTTCATCTGACCATAGAGCATGTTCTTCATGACATCACTATGGGCGGCCAGAACCAGTCTGTGAGCTTCAAATTTAACTTTATTGTTGCCAACAACGAGGATGATATCAACCAAATCCTGGTTGTGAAACAAAAACTCCCACGATTTCATTGCTGTTTCGAAATACAAAAGTCTCGTGAACTCGTCAAACTCATCAGAGTCATCTTCGTCATCTTAGGACACAGAAACCATATATTACTATACAAATAACAGAAATGAGATTCCATTTAATGTGGATATATAGTCACGTGGTTTGTGTTTGCTAGATTGTCGTCAGTTATACATACATAGATATATACATACGGGAAGCAGTAGCTTCAACAGACTGTGAATTGTCACGACAATACGTACGTAAGACAGCAGAAGCTCTGGCAGTCTGTGCAGCAAGCTTTCTCATCTCATGTCGTCTACGCTTCTTGGGATGTCGTTCAAACTTTTTCATAGTTGAGTAGCTAGAGAACGGCAGGTACTACAGTCGCACCGGTGATGTCAAAATTTCCATTCAGTCGCCTGTAGAGCGTGGCGCAAAATGTCTAGCAGCTCTGGTGATGTCAGAGCTGTTTATGGATTGGGTCACGAGACTTGTTTGGAAGGTTTAATTAATTAGAGCCTTTGAAGCGCCGAGTTTCGGCCGCGGTACGTAAGTGAGAGCTACTTGGTACGTGCAAAGAAGATCTTAGCTTATGGGGCTACCGCAACTCTATAATGAATGGAGAATCAAGCCTAAACATATCCTTTCCACATGACATTGCATGTATTAAACGCGTAGAGGTTTTCGGGATTTGGGTGCTTGCAAAAATCTGCAGAATTTGCAAATATGCGACACCGGCGGATCCAGTTCTCGAACGGGGTTTTCTATGGTTTGATGGCTAGTTGTACCAGATACGGTCTCAACACGCCCTTTATACCAATTTTTTGCATGCCATGTGCTGGTCAATGTATAGCTAACCTCGCCAATGCCGCATGCATTCAACGAGACCTCGATACACCTTCTATAGCCTGTACATGCATCTGGCTGCAAGATTGTTTTGCGCAGATGCTCGTGGGAGAATCTCCATGCATGCAGGCAAGATGTCCGTCAAGCTGTTCCGAATATCGCCTGCTTCGAAGTTCGACACGATCTTCTTGTATAATTTGGCTCGGATCGTCTTGTCATTCTTTGTAGAAACGTATATACATATGTAGATGAGCAAACGTGACTGCCGACCGAGTCGGTGTTGGACAAGATTTGTAGTCTAGCATCGTATTGGCCCGGTGTATACATAACACGGCTACGGGACACTAAATTCCCCAAGGGATGTCAACAGGCGTGCCTCAGACCCTCAGAGAATATATGACTCGGGGATACCAAATTGCCTAGTGAATACGGATCGAGGATGCAACAAACAGGGGGGATGTCAAATTTCCTCTGACACCGGTTTATTCTGGGCCTGCAGAGGGTATAGTCTATAAACAAACACGTACACATGTTCTACCTTTGTCGGTGCCTGATTGGTTGCCTATATTAATTAACAGAACGCCGTCTGATACTTTAGACGTGCCGCGGTGCGGTAACCGCGGGTCATGTTCGCCGAGCACTCGCCGCTTCGCAGGCATATTTACCGTGCCGCAGAGCCGCGTGCTCCGTAATAGTTTCCGTAAAAGAGCACTATGTTTGTGTATGGCTCAGCAAATAGTTATCTGAGGTTATCATGAGAACTCGCGAGATTCTCAGAAATCTGAACACCAAAAGCGCACGGAAATTGCATGAGGTGACATGATTTTGATACATGTTCTTATAAAACAGTATCTCGTGTGTTTACAGCCATTTTTCTATCTATTTCTCACATAAGTATTGTAGTAACTCAAATTAAGTACCATTCATTGTATTGGTACATCTCACCCTAGACACACGTAATATAAACGTTCAACATACATACGGTAAGTTTACGTCAATGACTACACCATGCTGCAAAACGCGCACTCAAAGTGTATTGTTAAGTCTGGTTGTGTTATTTTGGGCAGCAGGTAGCAACGTCTCCTTTCACTGACACACTTGCGGTATCCTCAATTTCTTCCATTGCAACCTCCACAAAGACATCCTTTTTGCCATCCGTTTTGTCTAAGATATAGTGAGAACCCGAGGGCTGTGACGGCTTACGAGATCTCGCAAACAGTGGCAAGTAAGAGCAGCAACATCGTGTGGTCAAGGCTATTTGCGCTATCACAGCGCCATTGAGATGTATGCAGACTTGATCCGACGTGATGTGAAATTTCAATGCCACAATGCAGCCTGTTGGAATCAACACGGTGTTGTACAAAGGAAACGTACTAAGAGTAGCTCCGTGCAGCCGCACTCCACACCTATACTGCTGATCAGATAATAAAATGAGAAGTCCAACTATAACTTTGCGATTGACTGTTGATTTGGTGGTGAGCTGAACTCGAACACAACTTGGAATCCGCAGCGGCTTGGAAGTACGCAGTGTTTCTGAACTTCTTACAAAAGCATGGTTGGAATGTGTAGGAATGATGGACGGACGTTGTGAGGATGTTAATTGTTGTGATTTCCGGGTAAAAGAGAGCGTAATTCTTGGAACTCGTGCAGACGGCACTCGTAAGTTAACATACAAGTGGTCGATGTCATAAGGAAAGTGACCCAAGGGTTGCTGCAAGTACTTGAGAGCTCTAAGGATAGCATCGGATTGGACAAAACCGCTACTTTGCACACAACCCAGCAAATCTCTTGTGTTCATCATTGGCAAGCGCAGATATTTTGCTATGTCTATACCATCTTCGTGTCTTGAGACATCATACTCAATCCATCGCTTGATTCCCTCAAACAGCTGGATTTCATCGAGATTCAGGTCGTCACTAGCAGCAAGTTCTTCTACTTCTTTTGCCGTCATGTGCTTTGCAAAGCCATCTGTGCAAACAACTAAAGTGGCATGATCTTTGATCCACTGGAAACAATTTTTATAGAGCTGCTCGTCAGCTGACGGCTGGGAAGAAAACAGAAGATATTCACACGCATCTTCAGGCACCATATTGTCAGGCAACCATGTGCAACAGTGTTGTTTGAGATTTGGCACATGGAGATAATCACAAAGTTTTATGAGTTGACATATAAAGGATTTGTCGACTGGAACGTTTCCTGTGTAGAAAAACTCAAGAAGAGCTCCGAATGCTGTTTCGTCAGCTTCAGGAAACTCGATTGTATTCTCTCGGGCTTCCTTCATTGGACTAGACAACATAGTCTTCAAGACGTCACTGTGTGCACACAGCACCACCTTGTGAGCTTTGAATTCGGTCTTGTTACTGCCAATTAATAAGGTGATATCAACCATTTCTTGGTTGCGGTAAAAAGACTCCCATGATTTCATGACTGTAGAGGGATAAGGAATCTTCTGAAACTTGTTAAATTCACAGTCATCTGCAAGCAGCAAAATTTAACATCAGACAAATACTCTGCAGGGTTGCCGGTCGAATTTGACAAAAATAGTGGCCCCAAGAGACATTTTTGGGCACAACTGTTAATATTAACGTTACTTTAAAATGACTGAAATTAAATATAAGAATTGTGGAATACAGATCCAAATACATCTACATACCACTACTACTCTGCTATGGTACAAGCTGGATAAATGATCTTAGTCAATCTCTCAAAAACATGTTTCAGTTCTCTTATCAGCAATCGACATGAATGGGATTAGTATTTTTCCCAGTTGAAGCCTTGCTGTGTCTTTAGCATATTTCATTGACATAAACGTACAAAGCCGGGGAGCCAGAGGGGCACGTGCCCCTCCACTATTTTGGCTCGATTTGAATCTTTGATTTTGGCCAAGATGCAGTCAACTTTACTAGGTTAGCTGTATACCTGTCGAGTGACCTGCTAATATTTAGGGATGACAGACGTAGAAACTGATAACACTGACATGACATACCAAACTAACATTATAGTGTTAGTGTTGGTTTACATTTTTTGCAGTGTAGCATGCATATATAGCTAATAGTGATAATAGAATACATTTAGCCTGTTTGCCTAGCCACATCCCCTAGGCAAATGTGAGCCACCTTGACCAAATCTAGGTTCCTATGTCACTGCATTGGGCTGAAGTATTACCATCTGCCTTTACAAATTGTGAAACAAGAACTAGAGCAGCAGTGATAGCTTGCCTACTTCACTGTAGA